>NC_068416.1:26841793-26879293 GCF_023724105.1 Carassius gibelio | reverse complement strand
AATATCTGAGTTTGTATTTAAAAATAGCTCACATTCATTTGTTTGTATTTTTTGCAATATTTTATATCTGTTATAAATCAATACTCATTTCTAAATATTAAGCAAATTACAGACTTAATATGCAAATATACCTAAATGCATGTGGGAATAAATGCAAAAATAATGAACGCATACAAATAAATAATGATAGAATAAATAAAACAATTGTTAAAAAGGAAATATATAAAAATACAAAATAATAAATAAAAGGGCAGAGGCAATACAAATATAAATTCAGGACTAAATTGAATTTAAATAATTAAAATAATCTTTTATTTATTTTCCTATTGTTTTATATTTATATATTAATTTTAATGTGTTCAGATTTAGGCCTTCATAAGTTACGATAAAAGATTTTTACAAAATAAATTGTCAGAAACAACATGAAGAGGAGTAAATAATTGCATTTTATTTTATATGTACATTTATTCACTTAGCAGATGCTTTTATCCAAAGACACTTACCAATTTTTAGGTGCACTATTCAATGAAAGCTTTCAGATATGAGCGTTTTAACCTTGACTGACGTTTTAAAAAGCTCAATGTGTATTTTTCCTGATTGTCAGGCTCTCGGTTCAGGTGTGATGTGTTTTAAGATGCTGTAACATATGTGAAGAGAGCGCACAGAATCCATATGAAAGACACACAAAAGCTCAGCGTCGAAGCGTCTGCCATATGCCAGCGCTGACAGCCTTAATAACACACGCCGCTCACATCACAGATCTCACATCCACTAGTTTAAACTGACATCTTCTGTCCTCTTCCACTTCACTAGACACAAGCAACGCTCAACATGAGACCCGGTTCATTCCAGACGTCACAAGAACAGATTTAAAAGCACAGCTGACCAATGAAGACGAGATGCATTACACTACAAAGAACGAACAAATTCACTGACTGAAAGACAAACAGTGATCCACACAAGGAAAACTGATAATAAACACACCATATGATGTCTAAATGATGGTATAAACTTAAAAAAAATGACTTTTTATTTAACAAAACCCTCATACAAACTACAGAAATCGAAATGTGATTTGCCCAAGTTATCACTTTTCCACATATTTCACTATATCAGGCTTTCTGGAGGCTTTATTAAAGCAAATTTAAGATCTTTCTGAGACCAAGTAAAGAAAATGTAAGGACTGGGAGACACAAAGAAATTCAACGAGTTTATAATTAATTAGAAATAAACAAGTTTAGCACTTAATTTAGCACAATTTCTCAAAAAACAAGACTATTTTTCTTAATTTGGCATCTCAAGCTAGTTTCTTTATTTATGGGTGTTTAGATATCATTAAAGAAAAATAAAGGAAAAGATATTTAGAAAGATATTCATTTTTTGCAGTGCATTTTCTTGCAATGATTTATTTGTCCAATTTGAATACCTGCAGAAACACGTTATATTTGTGAGGACATTTTCAATAATTTCAATAGCAGTGATATACATATTATGTATTATATATATTTTATGCATTATAAAAGCGTTATTTTACATTCTGCATGTATGTTCGGTAAAATCACCAATGATTTGAGCTCATAAAATCCTAGCCAATCACAAGCCATCTTCAGATTTTCCCAAAATGCATTGCACCACATAAATACATAGGCTACATCGAGCGAGCGGCTCATCTGATCAAATTCAGATCACATGCTGTAAAACTCATGTGATCAAGAAACTGCTTGTTTTTCTGTGAAATGAATATCCCGTGTGAATATAAATACAAACAGAGTTTACGTTACATCAACACCCTCGTCACGAACCCACAAACAAAGAAACGAGAGAAATGTGCAAACGTACATGATAAGAGCATGCTGTCAGACATCTGGCTTTCTGCAAAACTTCTGCTCCGCATGATGACGGCGTGTTTGTGAGGTCAGAGACGCGGGACACACGGCTGAACTGAGATCAGTGGATGTGGGTGAAGTGAGCGGTCACCTGCTGAGAGCTGTAATGAGCACCTGAGACTCACGGAGACGATCCGGAGCGGTCCAGCAGAAACCTGAAGCTGACCGACTGACCACGGCCTGTGAGGATCCACAAGCGCAGAGATAACGTTAGATCTCATCGACAGAGACATCACGGTCTGCTCTTAAAATATAATGAGTATCTGATGCATGCAATTGAATGTTTGAGGCATTTTTACAAATAAAGATTGAAAAAAGCTAAATGCATTGCTCGTTGCATTACAAAAGCAGTGTTGTGAGGTTATGATCATGTTACAACAGTTTCGCACAGCTTTTTAATACAATTATCATGTTATAAAAATATTCAGAACAAACAGTGCAAAAATACTGCATCCCACAATGCAATGCATTCGATTTTTCCATTACAGACAAATTACAGACCACATTTTTAACTTCTCCTTCACTCATTATTTGATCAGACTCTCAAAGGTTGAGACATTTTTGCACACACACACACACACACACACACACACACACACAAAAAGGATGAAAAATGCAAAATACATTGCTCACTGCATTACAATCTACATGCATTTGACAACAGCATAGCATACTACTGTTTTAAATGATTATCTTCATGCATATTTAAAAAAAAAGCATTCCACAATGCAGTGCATTTGACTTTCTATTCACAATTTTTATATATATTTCTCCTTAACTCATTATTTGATCAGACGATGCATAGTACAGCTTAGCACACCACAACTGTTTAAAACGATTATAAGGCATAATGCATCGTTTATAAACAAAAACATTCATCAGTATGCAGTGCAGTAGCATGCAGTGCTGGTTGAGAGCAGAACACACAGGCACAGAGCGCTCCAGTATTCCAGCTCATGCGGGGGCACGCGGTCTGATGTCTGGTGGAATGATGCCAGATGACTCCGGGGCATCGTGGGGAGGAGGGTTGTGAAAGGAGAGCCACTCTGTGCCAGGATCAGCCTGTTCTCTGGGCAACAAAAGGCGGCACACATTCAGCTAGCGCCTTGCCAAACGTAGGCCAGCGTCGGTGCCATCGAGGAGGAACTCGAGGGGAGGTGGTGTTTCTGAACAATGTGCCAGGCTGAGAGACGGCAGCCAACCAGAGATCAGCGGCTGACAGAAACATGGACACACCATGGCACAGAGAGATGGAGCCTCATGTCTGCCATGTATTTTTAAGTGATGAATGGACGAGAGACGTGTAAAGACTCTCTCCTGACACGGCAAGATGGCGTGCAGAAAGATGAGGTCAGCGACCAAGGAAAGAAGGAAAGAAAAATTACTATATATATATATATATATATATATATTATTATTATTATTATTATTATTATTAGGGCTGCAAAATGATTAATCACGATTAAATCACATTCAAAATAAATGTTTGTTTACATTCTGTTTGTGTACTGTGATTTTTATTACACACACACATATATATATATATATATATATATATATATATATATATATATATATATATATATATATATATATATATATAATTATAAGTTTAAATATATAATATACACATTAAAATGTTCATGTGTGTGTATTTTAATACACATAATAAATGCACACAGTTTACACACATATAGTATGTTGAACTATTATTTTCAATACAATTAATTGTTTTGCATCCCTAATATTTTTGCATTTATAAATTTCACATGAGCTCATCAGTAGCCTCCTAACAATGCTCCAGAAACCTTTCAGAAAACCCGGCAACTGCATAGCAATGCCCTGGCACCCGTCCAAAACACAACAACGGCTGTAGCAATGCACTGAAATCCACTCAGAACTCCCTAGCAACGCCCTCAAACCATCTAAAGCGCCACAGCAACTGTTTAGCAACGCGCTGAAATGATAACACTCAGAACACCTCGCAACACTTCAACAATGTGTTGAATTTCAGACAAAACACCAGAGAAACGTTTTTAAAACAACGCAGAACTCAGTTACTATTTGGCAAAACTATTTAAACTTTTAGCAACCCACAAAACAATAACCTTGAAACACATTAGCACCTTGTTGAAATTCATTCAGAGCACCCATAGAAACTATAATGAAACACTCAGAACTCAGTAAATGCTTAGCCACATGCATTTAGCATAGCTAAATCACCCAGAACAAACGCCTTAGCAAACCTTACGAAAATTAACCACGGTTTTATTAAACCAAAAACACTTGGTTAATATAGATAATCATGGTAACCACAAATTAATTAACCTTGAATTTGCTATACCCTTTAACCAGTGAAACTTTAATAAAACAAAATCTGGCACTACTACTAATTTTTTTGTGTAATTACTATAATAAAACCATGACTGATTTGGATAAGGGAATGTGTTAATTAATCACAAAACATTAAGAGCATTCTTTTGTTTAGTCCAGGTGAAAGCACTACTCACATTGTTTTCAGCAAGAATTATATTTATGTGTACACTATTATATCAGTTAATGTATGTGTGTAACTTTAAACCTAATAATAAACTGCTGCCCCTCAACTGCCGCTCCAACATTTTGTTTACCTTCAAATGAAATTTCCCGCCAGTCTCTGGCGCGCAAAAAAAAATGATTGACGTTTCTGATTGGTTTAAAAGCGGCGGGCCGTTACTGCGGCTTCTATTTCTGCTCTTTTTAGTGCGTGTCGATTAATTATTAAGACAGACTGTGCGACTTCACACGACACCTGTTTCCCTGATACATCTGTCAGCTTGTAGTGACATTTTATCCGAACTCCCAAAAAGCTTTTTAAAGCTTAAACACCGCGTCTGATCTTGACTCAGGTGTAATGTGGTTTATTGTGTTTCATTGCTGTCCAAAATCCAGTTTGAACTCAGTCAGCTCAGGCTTGCGAATTGAGTGAAAAACAGACTTTTACACAACACTGTAGAGCAAAATAGCCTCATTGCAGCTCACAGTTTATTATAGAGAGAAATGAAGCTCAGATGTGCTGAACTGGCCGTGTTTAATACATTTCTAACAAACGGATTAAGATACTTGCCTTTTTTAATTTTACATAATGAAATCAACATATAAAATCGAAGCTACAAATTTACCTTGCATGAAAAGACATAGCGTATTCGTTTTTTTCCTTCTTAAATATAATGCATGCTGTTTATTGTTAACTGAATGCCTTTTATTTTTGTTGCAATTATGAAACGTGCCGTTTTTAATAGCTTTAATAGTAAATTACAAAACAGGCTGTTTCATTTTCGCGTTTTAAAGCTTTAAGGATGTGTTTTAAACACAATCAAAAATATCTATTTTGGTGTAATTCATGCTCATTTTCCAAAGAAAACAATCTCTAGCATTAAAACGCAATATAATAAATATTCAATAGAGACTTACATTAGAATTAAAACAGAATTTAGGCTAATTTTTCATGATTAGAAGACCTTTTTTGCACTGCACATTTACTACTAATAACCAAATCTGAAATAAAATCTTTTTTTGATTCATTGTTTATTCAATCGTTCACTTCGATCGATTCAACAAGAGACTGATTAAACGTCATAATTGAGCTAATTCAAATTCGTTATTGTTTTTAGGCTATTATTATTTTATAATATCGTCTAGTGTTCCATGTTAAATAATTAAACAATAATTAGCTACAGATAGAAATTAAAATAGCCTTATAAACATAGGCTAGTCGAATTCATTAGATATATCTAAAAATGCTCTTCTAATAATCAATACTTTCTCGAACAAAATATTTAGCAGAAACACTGATTTAAAACACGTCGGCCTTTGTAGTTCATACACAGCATCTAGCTATATTTTCCAAATATTTTATTATTTAATTAAATGTTAAAAATATTTTTTTAAAATGTGCGGTAATTGCAAGTTATTTATTTAATGAAAACACTCCGTGTTATTGAAATTATTGAAACATGATAATCATTTCAGTTTTAATGACTGTAGGCTAAATCGTCATTATTTCTTGTTTCTTTCGAATTATGATTTAAACAAATGTAAAGATAATGTTCCAAACGCATTCGATGCTTTTGAACGCACCTCTCCACAAACCTGTCACTGATTTTAGGTTGGTTTTTAATCTCGAGCGCGTCTCACGGGAACGCGCAGATTGCGTGGCGTCTGCTGCCACCCAGCGGCCGGATCAGGAACAACAGCATGCTTTTCTCAACAAAACCCAACATTATTTCCAAAATAATGCAGAGATCTATTCATTTTGTATTAAATCCAAAATATCAACAGTTTCAATGCTGATGAACAACAGTAGCCACGTGCCTTTGGAAAAGGATCGACTTTATTTACAGGAACATTTCAGGAGGGTTTCAGATAAAAACAACTGATCCAAGGCCTCTCTTAGACAAAGCGGTGTCTCTTCTCGTTCTCTCTCACTCTCTCTCGTCTGAAGGCGAGCTGAGGGACGGATCCGGCGCTCAGCAGTGTCTGTGTGTGTGTGTTGGTGGTGATTTTGCCCAGTCATGTTGGCGGAGAGAGACGCCCATGGAGAGATTGATGCAATATGTCGTGTCGTCTTTTCCTCTTCAGTGACTTTCTCCCTTCTTACCCACAACCTGTGTTTCACACACACACACACACACACACACGTAAAAAATTGCACCATGTTTAATTTCCATCATGTGGAATAATAAAATATCCAGCAGTAAATCCTGAATGAAATGTCCAGTGTTGGGGAAAGTTACGTTTTAAACTAATGCATTGCAATATTGCATTGCTTCCCTAAAAAACAGTTTTTATGGAAAGTAATGCATTGTGTAAAACTTAAGTTTCTTTTTAAATCAGGACAGGAGAAGAAAGTTCAACACTATTCAACAATAACAAAAATAAAATGTGTCTTTTTGCTTATTAGTATGGTTGAATTGGATCATGGAAGATAAGACATTGGTTAATAAAATGGGATTAAATACATAAATCAAAGTAGTTTTAATATATTTAACTATTACAGGTTTGTATTTGACTGTTTTAATTCATCTTGAGGAACACTGAATCTGTTTCTGTGCAGGTGACATGAATAAATCAGTGTTTATATTCAGTCTAGAGCTGTCACCACGGCAACAGTAGAACTGTCAATCAGTCAAGACATGGAAACAAAGTAACAGATATTTCCTTCTGAATCTCAAAGTAATCTGTTACTCTAGCAGTTCCTTCAAACGTGATCTGATTCTGTATCTGGCATTAGTTACATGACCGATCAGAGGTTGGTAGTGTTGGTTTCCGCTCTTTCTCACCCGTTTGAAGTCGTTCATGTTCGTGGCCTGGACTGGAGTCCCGATAAACGTCAAGTAGTTGACTTTTGTCGTCTCCTCGTCTCCTTGGTTTGACTTGATAAATAACTGAACACAGAAACAGATGCAAAACATGAAACCTTTGATGTAAAGTTTGAAATCAAGTACAATGGAAAACGCCGTAGATCCCCAAAAACCACTAAAGTATCATGACATTTAATAAGATGTACATTAAAAAATTACTTTTGTAAAGTTCGGGAAGCTTTGGTAAATTATTTTTTTCTCCCTTGAAATGTTGTTATTGTGGATTAAATTGGGTTATTTTACGTTTGTATGAAGTTTGTGAGAAATTTGTAAATTATGAAGATTACGAGGTTGCAAAAACTATTTTTTTGGGATTTCAGTGATGTAACACAGGTGTATTTGGAGATGCTGATGGGATATCGTACCTTTGAGCTGTTTATTTATAGTACTTTCTCAGCTCTTTTTAATTATATTTAAATATTTTTTCTTTCTTGAAATATTTATTCTTTAAATATTAATTTATTATATATATATATATATATATATATATATATATATATATATATATATATAGTGCTGGAATTGTTTATATATTTAAATAAAGCATAAATATTTAAAATATTTTATATATATATATATATATATATATATATATATATATATTATATATATATATATATATATATATATATATATATATATATATCTGTGTGTGTGTGTAAAACAGGAAGAACCTGAAATGGGATATTGTATTTCATGAGTGATTTTTATTAATTTTTATTAATTTTTATTTAAATATATATATATATATATATATATATATATATATATATATATATATATATATTTTTTTTTTTTTTTTTTTTTATATTCTTTTTTTATTACTATTATTAGAATAACTTTAAATTAATATTTAAAGACATGTTTTACTGAAGTTTGGGAGAAATTTAGTAAATTACCTGCACCCCTAAAATGCACAAATGGGATATAGTACTTTCTGAGCTATTTTTAGCTCAGAAAGGGAAGTCGTGAGGGTAGGACTCCCAATCGAAGGGTTGTGAGTTCTAGTCTCGGGCCGGCAGGAATTGTGGGTGGGGGTAGTGTATGAACAGCTCTCTCTCCACCTTCAGTACCATGACTTAGGTGCCCTTGAGCAAGGCATTGAACCCCCAACTGCTCCCCGGGCGCCGCAGCATAAATGGCTGCCCACTGCTCCGGGTGTGTGCTCACAGTGTGTGTGTGTTCACTGCTCTGTGTGTGTGCATTTCGGATGGGTTAAATGCAGAGCACAAATTCTGAGTATGGGTCACCATACTTGGCTGAATGTCACATTCACTTTATTTATTATTATTAATATTCTTTTTATCTAATTACTTAAATATTTATTTTTAGTTATGTAGATATTTATTTTTCTAATTCCAAATATTGTTATTAGAATAATTTGAGATTAATGTTCAAAGACAGATTTTACTGAAGTTTGGGAGAAATTTGTAAATTACCTGGACCCCTAAAATGCACAAATGGGATATTGTACTTTCTGAGCTTTATATATATATATATATATATATATATATATATATATATATATATATATATATATATATCATTTATTTATTTTTGTCACTAGAAAAATTGTTATTCAGAATGGATGTTAAACAGGAGTGTTTTCTGTAGAGCTGTTCTTAGTGCTCATGTGAGAAGCGTGCACTAATAATCCTGAAGTGAATGCACTGTGTAGTGTACGGTGACGTACAGTCACACTGTTGACGTTCTGAAACTTGACGTATCGGAGCGGGATGAGGCCGTCGTCCTTGTAGTCTTCCTCTGACAGATCCAGCGCCTGCGTGGCCTCGCTCCTCTCCGCGTCATCGAAACCCATCGAACGAGGAAGATTTATGAAGATCTTCACACTCTTTGGGGCATGAGCTGCGAATAGACACATTTATTATTATTGTATTACATTTGATCATTTAAAGCATCCTTGCTAAATAAAAATATTAGTTTCTACAATATAACAGAAAATCATCCTATCAGAATGATTTCTGAAGATCATGTGACACTGAAGACTGGAGGAATGATGCTGGAAATACAGCGGAGCATCACAGAAATACATTACACTTTAACACAGATTCACACAGAAAACTGTTATTTAGACAAACAAAATAAATTCACATTACTTCTTTTGAAACAAATAAATGAGGGTTTGGTGAGCAGAAAATAATTGTTAAAAAACATTTTTAAAAATCTTACTAATATATATATATATATATATATATATATATATATATATATATATATATATATATATATATATATAAATGATTTTACTTTTTGTATTTATTTTTCTATAATATATAAATATTATCCATGTCTCACATGGACGTCTTACCTAATTCTGCAGCCAGCAGTTTCAAGGAGAAGAGTTTGACAGGTTGATTGAAGGCGATTGTGATCAGAAGCTGCAAACAGACGCAGAAGGATCAGTCGTGAGATCATCTTTACACTCGGTCTGTGTACTTGGGAAACTCACACTGACAGTAACTGTGATCTGATCTCATATTACATCTCTCTGAGGACACTTTACACTTTCACTTTCACTTTCACATGCATCAGATACGGCTCATGCTCTGGGAGAAATACAGGAAATACAGGCCAAGTAATAAAAAACTGAACTAAACAAATTAAACCCAAATAGCAATATTTTAAAAAGCACATACAAAATTACTTGTATTTAAAATATATGAATTAAAACTATAATAGCACATTCATGGAGAGGTTATTAAATACATTTTCAACCTGACAATTAGTAATTAATTAGAAAATGTTCAATAATAATAGTAATAACAATAATTAAATCTAACTAAAATTTTAATAAAACTGTGGGGGAACATTTTCTTATTAAAAGTAAACTGACATTGGTAATTAATTAATTAATTAATAATAAAAATAAGAATGAATTGAAACTAAACTAAGTGTAAAAATAAAAGCTAATTCAAAATATTAAATGACAACTCTACTAGTTTATTAAAAATAATAATAATTATTATTAATTTTTATTAAAAAAAATATTTTTAAAGCGCTCCTAAACATTGGATGAAGCAGTTTTGACCTCACAATAGGTAATTAATAATAATAATAGTAATAATTGAATAAAAAACTTAAAATAAAAACTGAATTATTAAAATATTAATGAAAACTATAATAGTGATAGCATTGCTTCTAAACAAAATAAACAAACCTTTCAACCTGTCAATTAGTAATTTATTATTAATAATAATTATAAAACACCTAAAAACTAAATATATATATAATTTGTTTACCTGCATGTCATGTGACCATTTACCAATATTAATTATTTAGATATGACATTTGAATCTCAGAAGTAAATGTTTTAGCTGACAAAAGAAGGTGACTCTCTTGAGGAAGCCGGAGCCTTCGCACCTGTTCATCACAGTCTGACTCCAGGTACGACGAGTCCTTGATCAAGCAGTTGTCAAAGCCACAGTCATCGCTCTCGTTCAGACACTCACAGCCCGCTTTACTGACGAACGGCATCAGGTCCATCTGAACACACACGAGACACCGTTACACACACGCACTCTCGCACACTCTCTAGCACACACACTCACACTCTCATACACTCTCTCTCACATTCTCTCACGCATATACTCTCTCACACTCTCTCTCTCTCTCACACACACTCTCTCTCTCTCACACACACACACACTCTCTCTCTCACACACACACACTCTCTCTCTCTCACACACACACTCTCTCTCTCACACACACTCTCTCTCACACACACACTCTCTCACACACTCTCTCTCACACACTCTCTCTCTCACACACACTCTCTCACACTCTCCCTCTCACACACACTCTCACTCTCTCACACTCTCCCTCTCACACACACACACACTCTCTCTCTCTCAATAACACACTCTCTCTCTCTCGCACACACACACACACACACGCTCTCTCCCTCACACACTCTCACTCTCTCTCACACTCTCACTCACACACTCTCTCACACACTCTCTCTCTTGCACACACACACACACACACTCTCTCTCTCTCTCACACACACACACTCTCCCTCACACACTCTCACTCTCTTTCACACTCTCACTCTCTCACACTCTCTCTCTCAATAACACACTCTCTCTCTCTCGCACACACACACTCTCTCCCTCACACACTCTCTCTCACACACTCTCTCTCTCTCGCACACACACACTCTCTCTCACACTCACACTCTCTCTCTCTCAATAACACACTCTCTCTCTCTCGCACACACACACACACGCTCTCTCCCTCACACACTCACACTCTCTCTCACACACTCACACACACACACTCTCTCTCTCGCACACACACACTCTCTCTCACACTCACACACTCTCTCTCACACACACTCTCTCTCACACACACACACACACTCTCTCACACTCACTCACTCACACACACACTCTCTCTCTCTCACTTACACTCTCTCACTCACAAATACACACTATCTCTCTCTCTCACACACACACACACACTCTCACACTCTCTCTCTCTCACACACACACTCTCTCTCTCTCTCTCTAACACACTCTCTCCCTCACACACACTCTCTCACTCTCACACACTCTCTCTCACACACACACACACTCTCTCTAACACACTCTCTCTCTCTCACACACTATCTCTCTCTCTCACACACACACACACACACACACACACACTCTCCCTCACACACACTCTCCTTCACACTCTCTCTCTCTCACACACACACTCTCTCTCTCTCTCTAACACACTCTCTCTCACACTCTCTCCCTCACACACACTCTCTCAGTACAGACGGTGTTTCCTCACGTATCCTTTGGGAATATCGGAGTCCTCGTTGCTGCCGGGATCGTTCTCCACGTGCTGCTTGATCTTCTCCTCCAGACCCGAGGCGTCCGCTCCCTGATACTGGTCCACACGCACTTTGTTTCTGAAGAACAGGAACGTCGGCGTGGCTGAGATATTATTGGCTGCAGCGGTCGCCTGAGGGACGCAAAACAACATTATTTTCTTTTAGCGACACTGAGATGCAACTACAGTGTTGAGTTACTTCTGTTTTCATCCGGTTTTAACTACATCTATATAGTTTCACAGTTTCAGCCTGAGGAATCAACTACATGACAATGAGACATGGGTCCGGCAGCTGCCTGAAATAAAATACATTTCAGTCATTCTGACCCTTGAGGATTCTAACTAAATAACTAAAACTTGCTGATTTTGCTCAAAAACATTATAATTTTTGTATTTTGGGTGATTACACAAAAATTGGGAGTAAATCTCGTTATACAATATTATTGACCAAATATTGGATTCAATCTTTTTGTCGACTTGTTTTCTGTCAGTTAGCACAGGTTGTGTATTTCTTTTTTTAATCTAATTGACGGTTGAAGCAGACTTTGAGTAAAAACTATCCACAAATAATGCTTTTTCACTCAATATCAGAGGTGCATGAGCTCAGATCAGTGAGGCTTACCATCAATCAGAGGAAAAGAAATACAAACCTGAGCTAGCTGACAGAAAACAAGCTGACGCAAGATTGAATCCAGTATTTGATGATAATAATTGTCGTAGCCTGTTCTGAATTGTAATATTTTGATAAATTAGTAAACAACAAGCACTCTCTCACCTGACAAACATGGACATCGACTTCCAGAAACACAACCTGAGGATATTTGTTGCTCAACATGTTGAACGCTGGAGCTATTCTGACACAAGGACGACATCTGGACAGAGAAAAACCATCAGCGGTGAACATCACGCACACACCCTAAAAACAATCATTCAGCTTGCAAATTTCACAATTGTTTATTAAGAAATGGCGAGTAATACGCTGATTTAAACGTGAAATTTGGAAGTAGAAAAACTACAACAGTATTTTCTAGCAAAACATACTCCAATAATATTTGAGAAAACAGTGTATAAATACAGTGTAAAAAACAACTAAATGTTAAAAAAGTAACTTTCAGAATTCAAAACCTCCTATTAATATTAGTTGGAGCAGCCAGCTATAAACTACACTTTCATCCTGACAATTAATAATAACAGCAACAACATGAACATATTTAACAATAATTCTACCAAAAAAAAGCTCAATTAAAATTAATAAATACTTATAAATAATAAATAACACTCCATGCATTAATTTTATAATTATAAGTGATTAAAATACTTAGAAAATAAAAAAACTATACAAATTAAACACTCGCCGAAATATTTAACCAAACATGTCCACGTGTTGTTTAATTACTCTGATCTTATATTTCTGTTATTTATAGTAAATTTATGAAGTCAAAGCGGTACAGCTGACAGTGCACCGAAACACATGGTAAACATTGTACTTTCTGTTCAGTACCTGAACCCATCAGCTGTGCGTGCGTGTGCGTGCGCGTGCGTGTTTTGCTAAGTCATGCCGGTGTTGGTTCAGTTCTTGCTCCCCGTTCACTCGGGTTTTTGGTGCGTCTTTCTGTGCTCTGAGTGCCCCGTCAGGTGTGTGTGTGTGTGTGTGTGTGTGTGTGTGTTTGTGTTTGTGTTCTCGGTTCGGCTAGAGCGGCCTCACACACTCTCTCTCACCCGCTCATGGTGAACTTCACTACGGTTAGTCTGGATCCCGCGCCGCTCAGTTCCGCCTGGAACTCCGAGTCATTCCCGATCACCTTCACCCCGACCATGACTCAAACACACGGGGAACTCGTCGCTGATCAGTGCTATTAATCGCTTCTAATCGCTCAGATTGATCCAGAATCACTGCGGGCTTGGCGATGCACGACGCTTGGTTTCTGCCGGATCACACTTCCTGTGTAGCGATGACTAGAGCAATCGGGCTGACCAATCACAACCGACTCGTCCCATTTGTGATTGGTCAACCGGCCTGTTTTCGTCAGAAGGGGCGGTGCCTGGGAACCGTTCATGAGGTGTCGCAAAGCAACTGTCGTGAGGTACAAATAACTTTAATTCGATGGGCATTTTATGTTTTTTATTTATATTTAATTAAAAATCATTGTATTTGTATGTTTGTGAATATTTTATTAATTAAAATATATATATTTTTTTAAATATCATGGTATAAAGGAACCATGATATTCATACTGTTTAGTAAAATGAACAAGCGCGAGTGGATTACAAAAACAAAAGTAAACAAAATAAATAAAACAAAAATATAATAATACATAGGATTGTGAATCGGATATTCTCTTGTTCCAGAACCAGCATGTGTTATTATTGTTCCTCTCGGTTGCCATGGTGACGGGCCGGGACTGAAAACATGAGCAGGATCAGGACTGGGATGGTTTTATTCCTCATTACACAAGCGCTTCTGAACCACACGAGCGCTGAACACGGTGGGGTTATATATTAAATAATAGAATATATTAAAAATCAATTCTTAATTTGCTAGATTTCGACCATTTTACTCTATGAAGCATGTACCATTGACTGATCTATCCAAAAAAGAACAAATGGGATGATTGCTATGAAACAGTATGTGTTTATTTGTAGGTTTGTTTATGTATCCGTATGTTTTGTTTGTTTTTCAGAGAAGAAAGCACAAAGAAAGAGAGTTGAAGTGGCCTCCTTACCAAAGAAAAACAAGGAGCTAACAAAGCTTTCTTCCTTGAGGGGAAGACAAGAGCAGGTTTATTCATCACTCAACATCAAATAATTTCACACCTTTTAAGAAATGTGTCCTGGAGTAAAGCAGTCAGTGTAAAACTGGACATTAAATAATAATAAGTAAATAATCTAAATAATTTATCCTGTTATTATTATTAATAATTATAATATATTATTTTAAATTATCAACAATCTATAAAAATAATAACAAATAAATAATAGCTAAATAAACTATATATATATATATATATATTCATAGTGTTAAAATATTAACAAAATATAAAAATATGTATATTATAATTTTTTTTAAATATTACAAAATATTTTAATTGTACACTATTAAATATATACACATATCTAATTTGTAATTATTAATAAAATAAAATAAGATGAAACTAAATATATAAATACAAAAATTACAAATAAATGTTTTTTTTAAAATCCAGCTATTTAAAAAGTAAATATTTTAATTTGATACTACTATAATGTGTTTTATGTATATTTAATTTATGTATATATATATATATATATATATATATATATATAATAGTTCTTAATAGTTTGTATGTTCTGTAGGACTCAAACCCACAACCTTTTGCACTGCTAACGCAATACTCTACCACTGAGCCACATACCCACAAATCCCCTAGTATTATGGTAGTGAGAGTTACACAAGCATTTCCTTCAGAAAAATATAAAGATTGACTGTTTTACTGGTATTTTCTGTTTTGCAATATGCAGTATATCTTGTTGAATGCATTGCTGGTGTTGTTTCAGCGCTTGGATGAGGATTTTGCAGTACTTTTTGAAAGCACCTTTTCCCTCGAAATGAGTCTGTACTGTAGTGTGCTGCTGTATGCCATCTGTCAGCTGCACTGCTGCGAACGCGTAAGACTGGACACAGAATAACCCTATAAAAATGCACTGTCGAACTGTTTCTACCACAGACATGAAGTCTATTAATGAATGCATGTGTCTTTGCTGTATTTACTGAATCACAGATCTGCATGCGGAGGAAAGAAGATCCACGGTCTGCTTATGTGGAGCTGGAGATGATAGAGATGGGATGAGATGTAGATCAAATACACAAAACACACACGTTCAGTACTGAATGAACACATCTGCACATTTGTTTAATAAATACTTTGGTGTTTTATAGTAGTTAAAGTTTTCTTATCATGTATTTGATGTATTTGTATTTGTATTACTTACTATTTTCCTCTTGCTCTGTAGTTCAGATGGTTCTTTAATCTTATGTCCGGGAGGTTACGAGGGATATATTGTCTACATTTTAAAGGTGGATTTTAACATCAGTGTTGTGAAGCAGTGATTTTCCGGTGATTTTGCATTGGGATAATAGCAACTTGTTGAATTTGCACAGGTCAGATGAAGTACAGGATAAATTTCAGCCAAAGTCTTAGCATTGAAACATACATAACTAAAATTATTAAATAAACCCTGCTCATTCTTTATAATCATCACATTGTCTCCTGATTTTTCCCTCTGCTTTAGTTTCTTCTGTCAACTTCAGAGAAACTTTTGGGAAATTTGTTTTTTATTTTTATTATTATTATATTATTTATTATTATTTTGGGTTTGGGGTATTACAAAAACTCTTTTGAAAGTTTTGGATACCCATACAGCAGCAAAAAAATAAAATAAAAATAAATAAAATAAACAAGTCTCAGTTAGGTTAAAACAGTACACGTAGTTTTTAATGGAAGAAAATATAAACATATTTATGTAAATATATTTAGAAACTTTTTTGGCCATTTTTTCATTTATTTTGAGAAGCTGAAATGGGATATAGTGCTTTCTGAGCTATATTTATTTATTATTATTCATTTTATTTTTATTTTAATTATTAAAATATTAATTTTTAGTCTTAATTTATTTTAAATTTTTTATCACTTTTAGTCATTTAGAAACAGGTGTTTTGTTACTGACGGACGTCAGAAAACAACCAATTCTACTCGCCCTTATTCAAACTCCCGCCCCCTTCACCTAACCCCAACCAATCAGCTTCCCCAATCAAACGTCATCTTGTGAACGGGCCAATCCCTGGTTGAAGCGACAGCGCAGAACGGCTCGCGCTTGCGCATGCGTCGTCAGCAGCTCGTGCGCGTGTGTGTAGCGACTGGATCCGAAACGACGGAACGGTTTAACGTTCAGTTTACCTCAAAACAACCCCGAACCGAACCGGACTTAACTCAACTCTTCTGAGGTCTACAGAGCGTGATATGGCGGACGAGGGTGTCGCTCAGATGTCGATCAGTGAGTTTGATGATGATTCTGATGGTGATGATGAAGATGGTGATGAATATTGACTGCATGGTTGCGTCAGATACTAATATTACTCTATTAACTGATCTATAATACACAAACATTTAAATATACACTGCAGTGCATAAGTCACTATTCTACATATATATATATATATATATATATATATATATATATATATATATATATATATATATATACATACATACACACACACACACACACACACATACATACAGTATATATTAGGATGTAACAAATACTACTGTACTCGAATATATAAATATACTCTACTTATACTCTAATGTTTCGATTTGCCATGTAGACAGAGAAGAGAAGTGGTCCAAGAACTGAGCCCTGAGGCACCCCAGTAGTTAGATGATGTGACTTGGACACCTCACCTCTTTATATATATATATATATACACACACACACACACACACACAGTATATATTAGGATGTAACAAATACTACTGTACTCATATACATAAATATACTCTACTTATACTCTAGTGTTAAGATTTACACAATCTCTGCAGAGGGTTGCATCAGATTGTGCTAGTCATCAATATCTTGTCATGTTTTACATGCACACTCATGTTTTATTTAGTAAAAAGTTGTCAAATCTGACCATGTTGGAGCTTATTATATAAATATAACTGTTCATAAGCAATCAACGGAGTCAGAATAATTAAGGAATAGTTTGAGTGCCCTAGCTGAAGCACCTGAGCCTCTTCCAGAAGTGAAGTCTGATCTAGATCTGTGTGTAAACTGGAGAAATGTTAACTCTGCTGTGTTCTGATCCTGCAGAAGAGCTGTATGTGTCTGATAAACACGGCAGTGATGTGGATGGAGACGGATCCCAGCAGAAACCCTTTAAAACACCACTCAAGGTGCCTCATCCCGGCTGATGCAGATCAGTTCATAATGTCATTCATGGTGAATCATTGCTTAATGTTGTTTGTGATCTTTCCAGGCACTGTTGTTTGTTGGAAAAGAACCGTTTCCGGTGATCTATGTGGACTCACAGAAGGAAGGAGAGGTGTGAAACCTGCAAATAACACTTACTAACCAGCAGCTAACTAACTAACTAACAAACAGTAGCAGAAATAATTACATCGATGGATTGATTCGAAAGATTGGTTCCTGACATAAATGTACACTTTTACAATAAAAAAGTAGCATGAAGTATCCTCAATCAGGAAACCTTGACTCACTGAACCCAATACAAAAATGTTAATAGAATTAAATAATCTATAAAATATTAAAATGGGTTTTTTTTTTTTAGTATTTTTTTTCTTTTTGAATGCACATTATATATTGTTATAGTTTTTAATTAATAATCCAAATTAACTTTTACTTTAGTTTTTTTACACATTTCATTTTAGTTAAAGATTTAAAGATTGTTTTTTGTCATATTTGTTTATTGTTTGTAAATATCTATATAATTTTTACACTTTTAACTTCTGTTATAGTTTCAATTATTTTAGTACATCAAATGAAAGCTTAATTTTTTATATTCTAGTTTATTGTAGTTAATGGTTATTTTATTTCAAGTAATAAGATTTTTTTTCGTATATAGTTTTAGTAAAATAAAATAACCATTTCATGATTATAATGTATACATAACAGCTGTTTTTGTAAATTTAAATTTAAAAACAAATGTAATAGTCAATAAACATACATATTTAGGGTTTATTTAGTATTTACTTCTAACTCATATATATATATATATATATATATATATATATATATATATATATATTTCCAGTCTGTAGTATTTAAGAAAAATTATGAAATGTTATACAAGCTATATCTTCTGTTCTGGAAAAAAAAAAAAAAATACATAAACATTAAGGTTAAGACTAACATTGTAACAAATGTGCATTTTTGTTTTCATGGTGCGTATACGTTTTCACTATTTTTTTATATCATGCATTATTTAATATGCATATTTGGCATAAGAACATGTTATAATGTAGTAAATAATAACTTCTCAAAGTTCATAGAACTAGAACGCTTGTGTGTTAATGTCGTGGTGTGTTTGTGTTGTCAGCGTTGGGCTGTCATCTCTAAGACGCAGATGAAGAACACAAAGAAGCTCTTCAGTCGAGAGCAAATGAAGAACGAGAGCAAAGACAAGAAGGAGGTGCGTGGATCCTCATCCGGTAAACCCATCTCGTATGTCTGTTTTAACCTCTGTCCATCTGATCTCATGATGTTCAGGCTGAAGATGCCGAACGCAGAGAGAAGAATCTGGAAGAAGCTAAAAAGATAGTCATGGAGAAAGACCCCAGCCTTCCTGAACCCAAAACGGTGAGAGCTTCCTCAATCATGTACAGGCTCCTGACTGGATAAGGGCACTCAGTGATTATGCTATGTCCTGAATTGCAGTCGTTGCACTCATAAGAAAGGAATCGAATATAAAGACTAATATTTTCTGATTTCTTTTGGGTCCCGCTCAGGTGAAGATTGATAAACTGGAGGCTCTGAGAGAGCAGAGGGTGAAGGTGTTCGGTTGGGTCCATCGGTTACGCAGACAAGGTGAGCAGATCGAGTTTCCCAGAATCCTCAGCAGCCTTATTGAACGCTCCAGTCAGAACATGCATTAAGAATAGTTCCAATGCAAATATAGATTATTGTTTGTTTTAAAATAAGTTTGCTCGTGTTTTCTCAGGGAAGAACCTCCTGTTTATTGTGCTGCGTGATGGAACCGGTTTCCTGCAGTGTGTTCTCACGGACAAACTGGTACTGTCTGTGTTTGTCGATGTTTTACACTGTTAATAATGTGTTAATTAGTTCTGTCAACCCTGTTTTTTTATCAGAGCTGTTGCTTATTAGGATTAAAGATGGACAAAGTCCTAATTATATATGATCAAGGCTAAGTGATTACCTAATTGTAGTAAGTAAAAATAATAAATGCAAAAAAAAAAAAAAAAATATATATATATATGATTAAGGTTGAGTGATGGCGTTATTAAAAACATTAATAATAATAATAAAAGCAAAATTGATATAGGAATAAGTTTCAGTGATGCACTAATTAAAAAAAATTAAATAAAAGCAAAGATGATATAGGGTTAAGTTTGGGCAATTAATAAAAAAATAAAAATGGAAGAAGAAATTATATAGGAGTAAGGCTAGGCGATGCCCTAATTTATTGATTTTAGAGTTATTAACCAATCATAATCATAAAATTGTCATTACAAAAAACGATTGGTTATTGTCCAGCAGCATATTTTATTTCTTAGCCAATTAATTTAGAGATAAGAACCGTCTTTTCTTTTTTCTTTTTTTTTTTTTTTACATATTATTATTATTATTATTATTATTATTATTACATTTGACATTTCTGTCCCTCTTCTGAAATGATTGTCCCTGCCCTGTAACATATAACTGAATGATGTATCAAGCTTTAGCAGTGTGCATTGTTTACTTCCTTTAAATGAATGGTTCTTTAGATGTTGAAGGTTTCAGACCCTGCCTTATTTAAAGATATGTAAATAAAAAATAAATAAAAAAAGATATGAGGAAGGTGATGCAATGACAAAAAAAGATCTAAAAATGATATAAAATAATGTAAAAATGTAAAAAAAAAAAAAAAAAAAGATAAATATAAAAAAAAAGATATATATATATATATATATAAATATATAAATTATAAATTACAGTATAAATTATTTATTAATGTGCAAGAAATATTTTATTTAAATTATATATTATATAGTAATAAAATATTTCAGAATTTTATATATTTTCTGCATATTTCAGTATAATCAACTGTATTTGGGTCGTGTTGATGAATGTGTTTTGTGTACAGTGTCAGTGTTATAATGGTCTGGTGTTGTCTACGGAGAGCACTGTCGCTCTTTATGGAACCGTTAAACCTGTTCCTGAGGGCAAACAGGTGAGACAACCACCCCGATTAATTATCTGATATTAATATTCATTTAATATAATATTACTTGCCTCTATTTAAAGTTGTAGTTTTAAAAGTACAACACTTTTATCCAAAGCGACTTCAAAATGAGGAAATTTTTAAGATGATTTGTAAAAGGTGGTGTGTGGTTTTGTTGTGGAAGGCTCCGGGCGGTCATGAGCTGCTCTGTGATTTCTGGGAGCTGATCGGTCTGGCTCCGGCCGGCGGTGCTGATAACCTGCTGAACGAGGAGTCTGACGTGGACGTGCAGCTCAACAACAGGCACATGATGATCCGTGGAGAAACTGTCTCCAAGATCCTGAAAGTCCGGTCCACCGTCACGCAGTGTTTCCGGGATCATTTCTTCAGCCGGGGCTACTACGAGGTCATGCCCTGAAACATGCGTTAGAGGACTGCTTCTGAGATCAGGATGAATGTGTTTCTTCATCAGATTTGGAGAAATGTAGCATTGCATCAGTGTCTCATCAAAGGATGCTCTGCTGTGAATGGGTGCCGTGGATTATTGGGATGTTTTTATCAGTTGTTTTAACTCTCATTCTGACGGCACCCATTCACTGCAGCGCATCCATTGCTGAGACACTGATGCAATGCCACATTTCTCCAAATCTGAAGAAACACATTCATCCTCATGTTTGATGAACTGAGATCGAGGACACAGGCACAGGATGTTGTTTGCTTTAGTAAACGCAGATGTTTGTTTGTTGTGGTTCTCAGATAACTCCGCCCACTCTGGTGCAGACGCAGGTGGAGGGCGGCTCCACGCTCTTCGGTCTCAACTACTTTGGTGAGAACGCGTTCCTGACGCAGTCGTCTCAGCTGTACCTGGAGACCTGCATCCCTGCGCTGGGAGACACCTTCTGCATCGCGCAGTCGTACCGCGCCGAGCAGTCGCGCACACGCAGACACCTGTCCGAGTGAGTGGGACCTTCACCATTCATTCAGTGCAACTGTTACATCCCTTCTCTAGCTATTAAAGGGGTCATCTGATGCAAAATTCCCTTTTACATGTTGTTTGAATACCCCAAAATAATAACTTCTTTCTCAAATCAAGCCATTCTCAGATTCTTGGCTCAGATTCCAGGCCCCTCCCACTCTGGAGGTCAGCAGAGCTCATTAGCATTTAAAGGGACATGCACTGAAACGGGTCTATGTGCACAGAGCTGTTTTTGAGGGTAAAAAGGGTATTGTTTTACACCACCATTGGGTAATTTTAACCAAAGTATTTTATAGACTTCATTAAAAACCTAAAGAATCATACCAACTTGCGGAAAATGGGCATCTGATGACCTCTTTAGAGCTCTAGGGATAAGAATCCAGTCATCTTGAAAGACTTAGAGCTGGGACAACCATTCAGTAGTGACCTACGAGAGTAAAACAAGACCACATCAAAAAAAAAAAAAACTCGACATTGTACAAGTAAGAGAACCAGACAGAAGCATGTCAGTGTGGTGTGTGTGTTCAGGTACACCCACATCGAGGCCGAGTGTCCCTTCATGACCTATGAAGATCTTCTGAACCGGTTGGAGGATCTGGTGTGTGACGTGGTGGACAGGGTCCTGAAGTCTCCTGCTGCGCAGCTGCTCTACGACATTAACCCTGTATGACCCTTGACCTCACACTGAGCTTCACAGTCACAGAACACCTGGAAATATCATTACATTTGACATTTTAGGCATGGGTTATGCTATTCAGACATATACAATTTATGGAAATTCTTCATCATTGTAAATGTAAATTTGTATTATTTATTATTAATTTGTAAAATATCTTGATTTTTATAATTTTAAAATAAGAAACATTTTTAACCATTTTATTCATTTTTATTTCAGTTTTAGTAATTTTAGCACTTAAACTTTCAAAAAAATAAATAAATAACAATTGTCTTATTTTCAGTTAACATAAATATTAGTCTAATAACAACATTGTCAGTTATGGAAATTCATCCAAGATATTTAACACACACATACACACACACACACACACACATATATATATATATATATATATATATATATATATATATATATATATATATAATAATAATAAAAAATGTACATGTTGCCTTGGCAGCTGAACAAAAATTTATAAAATAGTTTTGTTTAGGTTTGTCTAATTACCTTTTTTTTTTTATTATTATTAAAATACATTTTTATTTTTTTATATATATATATATTTTTTTTTTTTTTCATTTTAGTTACTGAGAAAAACATGGCCACAAATGACTAGAAAGGTCATGGAAATCCATCATGAAGTA
This sequence comes from Carassius gibelio, assembly GCF_023724105.1. Classification (NCBI taxonomy): domain Eukaryota; kingdom Metazoa; phylum Chordata; class Actinopteri; order Cypriniformes; family Cyprinidae; genus Carassius; species Carassius gibelio. Next base: position 26,855,932 of record NC_068416.1, on the reverse strand, counting down.
TTTCAATTTTTTAATTAATTTTTATTTCAGTTTTATTCATTTTAGCATCTTTAAATGAAAATCAGAAATGTTGCCTTGGCTTCAAATCCAAAAATAATAAAATAGTAAAGTTTTTTTTTTTTTGGTCTAATTTGAATAAAGATTTATTCTATTTTATTTTACTTAATTGAATGAAAAATATATTTATTTATTTTAGTTTTTATCCGCAATGCCAATATTGTTACAAATGACTGGAAGGGTCATGGAGAAAGTATGGAAGCTCTTAAATGTTTTTCCTCTCTCTCGCAGGACTTCAAGCCTCCCAAAAGACCGTTCAAGAGGATGAACTACACCGAAGCCATTGACTGGCTCAAAGAGCACAACATCAAGAAGGATGATGGGACTTTTTATGAGTTTGGAGAGGTGTGTTTTATTGCATCTCATACGTTATCTCGAAGATTCCTCCGCTGCAAATGCTTGGATATTTGACCGTGTGTGTGTGACCTCTTTCAGGATATCCCAGAAGCCCCCGAGCGACTGATGACCGACTCCATTAACGAGACCATCCTGCTGTGTCGCTTTCCGGCCGAGATCAAGTCCTTCTACATGCAGCGCTGCCCTGAGGACCGCCGTCTCACCGAGTCGGTCAGGAACGATGGTTTAACCAAGCACACATCTGGACGAATCTCAAGCTACATAAAGAAAAGACATGAATATGCAACAGCTGATGTGTGTGTGTTTGTCAGGTGGATGTGCTGATGCCTAACGTGGGTGAGATCGTGGGTGGCTCCATGCGTATCTGGGACGCTGAGGAGCTCCTGGAGGGGTACAAGAGAGAGGAAATCGACCCCACACCCTACTACTGGTACACCGACCAGGTATCTCATATACACTACCATCCAGAAATCAACACTCATATCCATCCGGATGCATTCAGTTCATCAAGACATTTATAATGTTCTTTTGAACTTTCTATTCATCTGTGAATCCTGAAACATAAAATGTATCTCAGTTTCCACCAAAGATATTGTGCAGCACAACTGTTTTCAACATTGATAATAATCAGAAATGTTTCTCGAGCAGTAAATCATCATATCAGAGTGATTTCTGAAGATCATGTGACACTGAGGACTGGAGTAATGATGAGTTTTATCACCGGAATAAATAAGACATATTCACATAGAAAACTGATATTTGAAAATCATAATAATTAAACTGTTTTTTATGTATTTTTAATTAAATAAATGCAGCTTGGTGAGCAAAAGAGACTTTTTAAAAAAACATTTTATAAATGAAAAAAAAAACATTTATCATTTATAAAACATTTTATAAATGTCTGTGATATTTATGTACTTGTTTAGAAATTGTCTACATTTTAAGTCGAGAGAACTAGAATCACAAAGTTGAATGTTAATGATTATTTATAGTAATAGTTTAATGTATTTAATAATAAATGCATGTTTGCAGGAAGAAGATTGAATCTTTTTAGTTTACATTCACATGCACCATTACAACAATACCTAGAATCAAGCAGCACTGTTTATTTCTTTTTTTCTTAAAATATTTAATATACAGAATGCCATGTGGAAACCTCTATGCAGTTTTTAAAAACATTTTTAGAGATAATGCAAATGTTGTTTATAAAAAAATAAATACGATTTGATTAATCGGAATACACAAAAAATTGCTTAGAAATTGGTAATGAATTTCACAAATAATTACAGAAATAATCTTTTTCTTTTAAAGCACTTAAACTTCTTCATTTTACAGTGTGTTTGAAAGTAATGTTGTCGTTAAATTTGACTTAAAATCTACCCGGATGTTGAGCACGTGTGCAGCTGTTGGTCTGTCTGTGTGTTTCAGAGGAAGTTTGGCACGTGTCCTCACGGTGGATATGGTCTGGGTCTGGAGCGATTCCTCACCTGGCTGCTAAACCGTCATCACATCCGTGACGTCTGCCTGTACCCACGCTTCATCCAGCGCTGCAGGCCCTAAACACACACACACACACACACACACTGCAAGAGACCAACTAGGAAATCAAATCAGACTCTCATTGCCGGAGACCGGATTTAACGCGTTATGTTTAGGAGACGGTTTGAATAGTGATCCTGTGTTGCGTTATATTCTTGTATTGTTCTTCTGTGGCATAATAAATCTATCAGATCATGCATTTGTGTTTGATTCCACTAGAGGGAAGCACTGCGTCTTCATAATCATATTCAGAAGAAATGGGTGAGAAATGAAGGTTTGTAAGAGGCAAGTCGTGTTGTGTATTATCTGATTCCAGCAGGACACAGATGAAACAGTGAAGTCATAATTTTGTTGATTTGATGAAAATATTCAACCCAAACACAGTCCATCGCTGAAGAATAGAGGTGAATCTGAATAACAGATGGATGAGAACACTGCACTAGCTGTTTGTTGGGTTGTTCCAGTATGTTATGGCTTGTGGCAGAACCGGTTTCAGCAGGAAACGGCTGTTAAAAACATCTGTAAAACAGAATGGATTTGCTTTGACTTCCTTGTAATACAAACACACCTTTTCTACTTGAGGAAACTGATGATACTTGGGGAAACATGGATTATTAGGAAATGTCATTTAAAATGTAGTTTACTTTCACATGGAAAGAGAAGTTAACCCTGTTACATATATACCTATATATATATATAAAAAAAAACTGCAGGAAAAAAAAAGAATTAAATGTAGTAACTGGAAAAAGAAAAACACTACGATATGATAGCACTTGGCTTAAAATTATAAAATAAATAATTTCATAAAAATTTAATTAACAAAATAATTTGCTTTAACATAAAAAATATATATTTTTCATTAGTCCTGTGTTTTTGTAATGTAACAAAATTTATTAATAATTGACATGATGACATTAAATATGGAGGCCTAAACTGCAAAAATTAAAAATAAAGTAAATATAAAATAAAGAATAAAAATAAATTATGACAATTTAACAATATATTGAAAATAAAGTAATACAAAAAAATTAATTAAAAAATAATTTATATTTGTTTTGAGGTTATTTGTTCGTTCACTCGGGTTTGAGCCTCCATGTATGGCAATCTTACTTTGAAAAAAGAAGGCATAGCCAAGTTATGCCGCGTCTATTTTAAACAGTTAAAGCTGTTTTTAGCTCTGCATTGGGCATCAAATGAAACACAGACCCTGTAGTTTTGATATCATGAAGTTAGATGTGTTGTGTGTTTTCTGTGAATGAAGCAAATGGGCAGTTTTACACACGCGCACGCAAGGCTCTCGTCACGGCGTGCTGACGTACGGGAGGCTGGGTGTGCGTGGGGGCGGGGACAACATACGTCATCGAGACGTGATAACAGTGATACCGATCAGCAGCTCTATATCGGAATTTGGGCGCTTTAGAAAAACTGGGGGGAAAAGAAACACTTTCATTCTGCAGTTGAAGCAATTCGCTGTTTTCTGCCGTTGGAAAACGAGAAGACTTTACGCCAGGGCGCGAAATAATGGCGGTTTTGGGAGGCGCGTGCCGGCTCATGCAGCGTAAGTGTGTTTACGACTCTTAATAAACACATGACATTCATTCATTCACTGAGGAGCTTATATAAGCGTCTTTATCATTAATCATGCAGAATGAGCAGTGCAGGGGCTGAAATGAGCTGTGTTTGTGTCAGCTCTGTTCGTGAAGGTTAAAGCGTCTCGATGACTTTCCTGTTTTTCTTCCCGCAGTTTTTCAGCTCTTCACGGAATAATCGCGCAGATAAAGCGTGTGTTTTCATATCCGCGTTAACGTGTGGGAAGTTAAACGAGTGCACGAGGTTTACATGCGCAGATTGTCAACAAAAAGCAGGAGTTAAAAGTTTCCGTGGCGTTAAAACATCATGTTACACAACACACGCTTTCACAACTTGCGTAACTGCGCCAACAGCGCCTCCGAGCGACCGCGCGGCGCTACTGCAGCACCATACACATTACACAGATTAAACACGTGTAATAACTTGCGCTTTTAAATATTAATAATAGAAAACATGCCATTTTATTACGTCCTGGTGCTATGTTCTGTCTTAAAAATGTAAACTAAATTACTTTTAATATTATATAATAGTACTAGTCAAGGTTTTGTGATAAAATAATATAAATAATTAGTGTTATTATTTTTATATATATATATATATATATATATATATATATAAAATCTTGCCTAATAATATAAATCTGCAAACATAAATTACAAGCGGTATAAAGTATATTTCACCACAAATTATTACATTACTATAATAAATAAAAAAAATTGGCTCATTATTATTGGCTCATTATTACTTATAAGAGTTTTTCCTTTCATTACTTTTTTATATATATATATATATATATATATATATATATATATATATATAATACTTTAGTTTTTTCTCAAAATAATGCAAAATTCATAATTGGATTAAAAATATGCTTTTAATTTTGTGGCTCTAAAATGTAAATTAAAGACATTTTGTGGCAAGAAACAAATTAATGGATTGACATTAAAAATATTGTCAAAATGGGAAAATTAAATTATCTTTGTTAAATATATAAAAAATCTCTCTCACTTATAAAACTTGATGTAGAAGTGTGTTTAACATGCAATTTTTCTGTTTTCCGGCTGTTTCGCGCGTGTGTGTGTGTGTGTGTGTGTGCAGTGGTCAGGTTGAGTCCGCCGGTGAGTGTGTGCACGAGTGTGTTTCTCAGACAGCAGTCGACGGCCGCAGCAGCTGTGTTGGCCAGCTCCACCGCTCCAGAGACTCAGGAGAACAGGTACAGCGTCTCCTGACCTCATGAACATCCACCCAGTGCCTGCTGGGAAATCAGACGCTCCAGAAGTCTCTTTGGGTTTAGTTTAATTTGGTTTGTCTCAAACCCGCTGTGTTGCTTTCTTCTGCAGAAAACCCAAGACAGGGATTCTGATGCTGAACATGGGCGGCCCGGAGAAACTGGAAGACGTGCATGACTTCCTGTTACGGCTCTTCATGGACACAGACCTCATGCAGCTTCCTGTGCAGAAGTAAGAGAAACAAGCCCTGCAGTGATTGTGACTCTGGAAAGGAGAAAGCTGAAACACGTGTTTGTATGTCTGTTGCAGTAAACTCGGTCCTTTCATTGCCAAAAGAAGAACCCCAAAGATCCAAGAGCAGTACAGCAAGATTGGAGGAGGATCCCCGATCAAAGCCTGGACCACCATGCAGGGAGAAGGCATGGTCAAACTGCTGGACGAGATGTGTCCGGAGACGGGTGAGAGCCGGGGGAACATGGCTTACATGTGCTCAAAGATTATACACACATACTGAGGCAATAACAAGTAAAAAAAAAAAAAAAAAACATTATTATTATTATTATTTTATTTATATATATATATATATATATATATATATATATATATATATATATATATATATATATATAAAAATTTACGATTAAATAGAAAATGAGGAAAAAATTAAAAAGTAAAAAAAAAAAGTTCCAAAAATAATATATATATATTAAATGAGTAAAAAAAATAATGTTAAAAATAAAACAAATATATATATATATATATTATATGATTTAAATTTAGGAAAAAAATAAATAACAAAAAATAAAAAATGCTCTATTATATTTAGATTATACATAAATATTATAATTTCAATTAAATAATAAAAAAAATGTATAAACAAATAATATAGTAATATTATGAACTATAGTGAGTATTAAAAAAATTATTTAGTGAATTTTATTTAGAGAGAAATATTCATAGAAATATATAATAATATGTGATTTTACTCACATTAATATATTATAATTAGTGTATTATTTTTTCACAGTATAAATGTTCGTGAGGTTAGTTTTCATGCGCAGATCAGATCTGGTTGTGTATCCAGCTCATGAAACATTTACTACGAAAAGCTGTAATTTCTCCCCAAAACATGTTAAAAAGACCAATGAATGAAAAAATTAACTCTCAATTAGCAGTAAAATAACTGGATAAGTCATTTTTAAGTGAGCAATAAATATCAACAATAAAAAAATAAGAGTACTGCCGAATGAAAAGAATAAATTAAGAATACAGCAGTGCTAAAATGTACACGAAAGCTTGAGTCTCAGTTAATATATCATTATATTTAGAATTAGAAAATTTAGTTATATAACTTAATATATTACAAAAATTATTTTATTCTGAAAATAACTACCGAATAAAAAAGAATTCAGTTTGCATTAAAATATTATATGATATTAATATTATACAATTAACATTATAATATTATTTAAATTAAAACAAATGTAGATAATACATTTAACAGTACTGTAATATATAAATATTTGTAAATGTTATTTAATATGTATTTATAGTATTGTTTTTTCTAAGTATATATTTTGATCTTTATGCATAAAAATATATGTCTGCTTCTTAAATTTTAAGACGAGGATGATGATATTTGGCAGCACTGAATCAGTCTGGAGGCGTCGAGTGACTCTGGTGACGGATCATAAAATAATCAGTCAAACAGACAAACGGTCCTCTCTGTTGTCAGTGTTGAGTGCTGATAAACCTGGAGTGTGTGTGTGTGTGTGTGTGTGTGTGTGATAGATGAAGCTCAGAGGAGTGTCTCACACACGCCTCACACACACACACCTCTGATAATCTAACAACTTCCTGTTTCAGGTTACTGGTTTTTCTTGCACAAATATGATTTGGTTTGCTGTTATTTCATTCCAAAACATTAATAATCAAATAAAAAGAAATAAAAAAGATTTTGAACTGTGATCGTGTTTAGGAAATACTTCCAACATTATGCTTGAGTTTAGCCCCAAATCATCCGACGGACAAATAAATGAACTTTAAACTGTACACATGATAGAACGAAAACTATTTCACTGTCTAAATGATAAAAATAACAACGCAAAATAAATACAATTAAATAAAAACGACTGCAGAGTAAACACAAGTTGCAAAAAATCAAAATAATTAATCTTATTGTGAAAATGTTATCACAAATAAAATATTCAAATAAATGAACAAATAAACTGATAAATGAGCTCTGTTTACAGTAAAATAACTGTATAAAGAAGTTACACTTTATTTGAAGGTGTCCTTGTACAATATACAATGCTAAAGTAAAAAGAAAAGTTTAAAAAAATGTAGTGGTAAGTGTATAATAATAATAATAATAATATAACAATAATATTAAATTAGTGTAATAAGTCATACTACTACTACTACTACTACTACTAATAATAATAATTATTATAATTATAATAATAATAATAATAGTAATAATTATTATTATTATTAACTAAATTGTATACTAATAAATAAAAATGAAATGAAAGGTGGTAATATCTACAAAAGTAGTTAAAACATTATGCAAAATTAAAAAAAATAGAAAGTTGTGCAGAATAAGCCAAGCGACTAGTATCAACACATTTAAGAAAAAGCTAAAAAGAAAATGAGAGGAATTAATTTTAAATAAAGCACTGCTCAATAAAGACAAACTAAAGTGTGTGTGTGTGTGTGTGTGTGTGTGTGTGTGTGTGTGTGTATAATGACATGGGTATGACACAGGTATTACAAGGAGAGAGTGACTTATGAGGACATAACCCATGTCCCCATTTTTCAAAACTCTTATAAATCATACAGAATGAGTTTTTTTGAGAAAGTAAAAATGCACAAAGTTTCCTGTGAGGGTTAGGGTTAGGTGTAGGGTTGGTGTAGGGAGATAGAATATACAGTTTGTACAGAATAAAAACCATTACTCCTATGAGATGAACACACTTTACACAAAAACAAACGTGTGTGTGTGTGTGTTTGCAGCTCCTCACAAGTTTTACATCGGGTTCCGGTACGTTCCTCCTCTGACGGAGGAGGCCATCGAGCAGATGGAGAAGGACGGAGTGGAGCGAGCCGTGGCCTTCACACAGTACCCACAATACAGCTGCTCCACCACAGGTCTGTCACACATCTGTGAGCTTAATCCGTGGAAAGAGCAGAGATCCAGTCCTCCGTCTGACGCACGTGTGTGTGTGTGTGTGTGTGTGTGTGTGAGCAGGCAGCAGTCTGAACGCCATCTACAGATACTACAGCAGTCGCAGCGACAGGCCCAAGATGCGCTGGAGTGTGATTGACAGGTGGCCGACACACCCTCTGCTGATCGAGGTAACACACACACACACACACACACAGGCTTGGACACAGTTTCCTTTCTGAATATGCATTTGTAGGAGATTCCCTTTCAGATGCATTTGCGAATTACTGGCATTTGCTCCATTATTTAATGGTAGAAGGGACTCGTGTTAATTTATGTTGAATGCAGAAAGCATGCATATCTTTTACAAAGCCTTTGCTTCAGGAAATAAAAGACGACTTTGGAACACCAGGTCTAGCGAAGCTTTATATTTTCTTCTCTGATTATTATTGATTGCTAATGAAACGGCTGTGGTCTGTAGTCTGCTGTGGTGCAGTGGTGCTTCTGATGGTTTTCCTGGTGTCTCTCAGTGTTTTGCTGATCATGTTCGTAACGAGCTGGAGAAGTTTCCTGTGGAGAAGAGAGACGACGTGGTGATCCTGTTCTCCGCTCACTCTCTGCCGCTGTCTGTGAGTCTCACCTCATCTTACAGCTTTATCCCTCATAATGCATTCAAAAGCTCACATAGGGAAGAGTTGGAGTTATCTTATAAATTAATATTTTAAATAATAATAAAAAGTTGCAAAAATATATTCTGTTTTAAATTAAAACCATTCATTTTTTTTTTTATATGAAAAAATATAAAAGTCGCTATGTTATTACTGCATTTATCACCTTTCTGATTCATTAAAATAATTATGACTTTATTATAAATTAATTAAAAATATATACAAAAATGTATGAACTACACCCAAAAAAATATAAAAAAATAATATATATTTATAAAAAATCTTATTTGAATATATCACTGTATGAAATGTATAATAACAAATAATCTGAGAATTACCAGAATTAATGTGATTTAATTTAAACTCATTATTGCTCAGACATAGTCTACATTTACAAAATCTACATATTTATTTCTAACAAAATAAGATAAGAAATACTCTAAAAAGAATTCAAAGTAAATAAATGAATCTTACTTCCATAAACATGCACTTTCAGAGGGAAAAAAGTTCAATTTTTAATGCTGCAATGGTTTATCAACAGCGTACATATTCATGATTCTCAACAAAACTCAGTCCAAAAGGGAAAAGGCTAAATATGTTTTACAAAAGTGTTTTGGTACTAATATAACTTAATAATCTAATTTTTTAAAACTTATTTTTGACACCTAATGGTTGTGAATATACATACCAGGGTCCAAATTTATGTAAAAATAAATCAGAAAAAAAAATACAAATAAAAAATATATATAAAAATATATATATATATATATATATATATATATATATATATATATATATATATATATATATATATATATATATATATATATATATATATATATATATATATATATTTATATTTATATTTATATTTATTTATTTATTTATTTTATTTTTTTAGGCATTTGCTCCTTTCCTTTCAAAAAATGCCACATTAAAAAAAAGAAATCGTTGTCAATATTGACCATGAATGCATTGTGAGTATTATTAATTGTTTAGAATAAACGAGTTGTAAGCAAACTTGAATTGTGTGTTCAGGTTGTGAACCGGGGCGATCCGTACCCACAGGAAGTTGGTGCGACGGTTCAGAGGGTGATGGACCGATTAGGACACTGTAACCCATACAGACTCGTCTGGCAGTCAAAGGTCACCATCACAAACCATATGTGGTCAAAATGAGCAATCTTTAGATATTGTCCTTACTAACAATCCTAGATTTCAGATTGTATATAAATCTCAATTTCAAAAAATGTACCCTTAAGACATGTGTGTATATATACACATTTATCCAAAAGGAAAACCCAGTTTGGTTTATTTCTGTGGAGCACTGTTTGTGGCCATGAAGAGCAGCTGCTGAACAGAGTCCTCTAGTGGTGAAGTGCTGTAACTGCAGTCCTCTCTGCGCTCGCTGAAGCTGCTGTGTGTCCCTGCTGGGCTCCTGTAGGTGGGGCCGATGGCGTGGCTGGGGCCGCAGACTGATGAGGTCATCAAGGGCCTCTGTCAGCGCGGGAAGAAGAACCTGCTGCTGGTACCCATCGCTTTCACCAGCGACCACATCGAGACGCTGCACGAGCTGGACATCGAGTACTCGCAGATCCTCGGGGAAGAGGTGCGCCAACTGCTTTCAATTAAGAACCTTGTTGCATCGCACCTCAATCTAATGACTTAATATACAGTGGTCAACAGTTAAACTAATATAGATATAGGTAATATATTGTATTTATTTATCATATAATTCCATTACTATAATATATTTAGGATAAAATTGTTTACATTTGGCAGATGCTTTTATCCAAAGCAACTTGCATTTAATTTCATTTATTGTTCATGCACACACATGCATACAGTCGTGATGACTAGCAGCTTTGAATTAAACGTCATTAGAAGTCACTGTAGTCACTGAAATGACTCTGGTCTGAACACACGAGGCTCGGTGTGCTACGGTAGAGGACCGAGATCAGTAAATGTCCTGCTGTTCTGCTGAGGGATGTTCTGGAGGTTAGTTGTTTCCCATCACTGCAGTGTCTGTTATTAACGGTGAGCTGAGCGATCTCTGACCTCTGACCTCTGCTCTCATATCTGGGACGCATCGATCAGTGCTTGGCTTCTGAAGAGTGTGAGTGTGTTTCCCAGACTCATGCGGTGGAGTGTGTGTGTGTGTGTGTGCCCTGAGGCTAGCATCGCTACGCTAGTCTGTTCTGGTGGTTTCTCTCACCTGTGCATCGATCTGTGGCCCCGGGGCCGATCTGATCTGATCTTCTGGATGGGTGCCGCTTCACACCGGGCCTCCAGCAGATCTGGGCAACTTCTGTGGTTAATAGCTAACAAATATTAATATGTCAGTGCACATTTTGAGCAATTGCTCTACCAGGATTAGTATGGCTAAATAAAAATGCAACTTAAAATATTTTATAACTTGCAGAATAATAAATATTAACTAAAAATGTAATAGAAAATCATATATATATATATATATATATATATATATATATATATATATATATATATATATATATATATATATATATATATATATATATATTAAATATAATATATTTTATTTTCTAGAAATACTCAATTTCTCATAGTTTATAATATAGTTTATTTCATAATATAAATTAAATTAAGAACTAGTTTTCTATTGTTTTATATCTCTATAATAAAATATATATTTATATATATTTTTATTTATTAATTTATCTCTATAATAAAATACATGTATTAAAAAAAATATTATTTTTTCATAATAAATATAAGGTTTTATTTTCTTGCTTTCATCAGTCAAGGTTTCTTAGAAGTAAAAAAAATTATAATCATTTTAATTCAGCTGATTGCCAAAGGATCATTTCTCATTTTATTAGTTTACTCCTCTCCTTTCTCATTTTTCAGGTTAAAATACTAAAATAACCAAGAATAAATAGAGTAAAATATTTTAAAAACACTTAACAGAATGACTAAAATTAAGCAAAAATGTAAATATAAGCATAATTCTTCTAATTGGAGACATCCACAAACACTATGAGAGCATCTCGGTGAAACTGAGCATAACACCAAAGCATGCGACTGGATAGTGTTCGTGGATCAACACACGCTTGATGATGCAGTGTTTAATGAGAAGTGTGTGAGAGTGTGTGTGTGGTGAGTAAAGCAGACTGAACTGTGTTTCAGTGCGGCGTGGAGAACATCAGACGAGCCGAATCTCTGAACGGAAACCCGCTCTTCTTCAGGGTGAGAGCACCACACTTCACCTCATGATCAGCTCCGCTTGCAGTGTTTAAAACAGCACATTAGTTTAGACTTCGAGAGAGAAAATGAACAAGTAGCAGTCTCTGGTTTGTTTGTAGTGGAGTGAACGGTGGTTAGGTTTCTGCTGTGTGTTAAACTCATCAGTGTGTGTCTGAGAACTTCACCCGCGGCCCGCTGAGTTTATTAAAACCCCTGAAATCAATCAGGACTTCAGCTGACTGCACACACACACACACACACGCACAGAGAGAGAGAGAGAGAGACACAACACGCACACACACAGAGACACACACAACACACACACACAGAGAGAGAGACACACAACATACACGCACACACAAACACACACAGAGACACACACACAGAGAGAGACACACAACACACACAGAGACACACGCGCACACACACACACACAGAGGGACACACAACACACACACACAGAGAGAGACACACACACACAGAGACACACAACACACAGAGAGACACACACACAGACACACACACATAGAGACACATAACACACAACACACACAGAGAGAGACACACACACACACACACACACAGAGACACACACACAGACACACACATAGAGACACACAACACACACAGAGAGAGACACACACACACACACACACAGAGAGACACACAACACACACACACGGAGAGAGACACACACAGACACACACACAGAGACACATAACACACAACACACACAGAGAGAGACACACACACACACACAGACAGACACACACAGCCAGACACACGCGCACACAGAGAGAGACACACACACACACACACACACACAGAGAGACACACACACACACATAGAGACACATAACACACAACACACACACACACAGAGACACACAACATACACACACACACACACACAGAGACACACACACAGAGAGAGAGAGACACACACACACACACACACACAGAGAGAGACACACACACACACACATAGAGACACATAACACACAACACACACAGAGAGACACACACACACACACACACACAGAGACACACACACACACACAGAGACACACACACAGAGAGAGAGAGACACACACACACACACACACACACACACACACTCTACCAATGCTTTTCAACAGCTTTTGACATTTGCAGTCTTATGCATAAAATACACAACACAAAAATATTGGATAAAACGATCAAAAATAGAATTACTTAATATTTCAGGATATAATATAGATGTAAAAATGTATATTTAAATAATAATTTAACATGCACAAATACAAATAATTCAATATTTAGGTGTCCACAGCTCATTATTTGCCAGAGAAATGAAGTCTAGAGAAGATCACAATGAGAAATATTAGACTATATACTCATTATATTTTACTTAACCTGTTAGAGAGGTCTTAATTATTTAATGCATGTTTAAATAAAAGTTATGGCAGCCACTGAGTAAATGATTATATTTCAACAACAAATAGGAATTGTATAATGTAGAAGTTAATTTATAAAACTGCATTGAGTGCAGTCTACATGTTTGCACACAAGTGTTGGTTATTATGGTTAAAAGTAAACAGTAACTGGAGTTAAGTTTGGGTTCTGTTGTACAATCTAAGCTTTTAGTGAAACGGCAGAAGCTGAGGTAGATTCCCGAATCACATTGTAATTGAATGTATTGTCTCTGTCAGGCGCTGGCGGATCTGGTTCAGTCCCATCTGAAGTCCAACGAGCCGTGTTCCCGTCAGCTCACCCTCCGCTGTCCGCTCTGTGTCAACCCCACCTGCGCTCAGACCAAGGCCTTCTTCTCCAGCCAGAAACCCTGACCTCTGACCTCTCAGCAGCGCTGGAGGTTAGCTTGAACCCGTGCGGCGCGGAGGGGGATTTCAGACGGAGACCAGTCAGAAGTGCCGCCCTTGTTTAAAAAAACAAATGCACTTTTACCCCCGCTCTCATTCCAACCTTATACATCCGCATCCTCTCTGCCTTTCACTTTCTCTCTTGGTCTTTACGTCCAGATTTGTTTTTCTTGCATGTGATTTGACAACGCTTGTGTCTTCCCTTAAAAAAAAACAAAATAATGAAATGCAGTACTAAAAAATGCAAACCCAGTCAGCGTGGAACAAATGACAGATTCATCAAATAAACATGGTGCTAAAGTTGTGTGCATCTGTGCATCAGATGGGCTTTAAAGAAACCGCTCACATTTGCTCTCAAACCTCTCTGACTTTATTTCTTCTGTGGAAATGTGTTGAAAAGCTTAAAAGATTTGGTCTTTAGAGGCTTTTGCATATTAAACACAAGG
>NC_068416.1:26769293-26839293 GCF_023724105.1 Carassius gibelio | reverse complement strand
ATCATAAGCATGCTTCAGTGTGTTTATTCATTTAGATTTAGATGATAACACACATGTTATGAATCTGTCTCTCACACGCTTGATAGAATGAGCTTTTATCTTTCTGTCTAATCCTCATGTTTTGGTTTTCTCTGTTAGTCATGTGACTTCCTCCAGACGTGACTCTGGATCGAGCCGCACAAACGCACAAATCACTGCTGTCTGCTGTCTGATCGCTTCATCTCAGGCCCAAATCAGGAGAAAACCCCAAACATTTCACATAAATAATAAATGGTTTATAAGAGATTGTCATGACGGCTTCCTGCAGCTTTTCATTCCTGTTATGCAAGAAAAAAAAGACGACTTAAAAAGCTGCGAGTACACAGCATATTAGTATTTGTTGCACTATAAATGTGTTTAATTGTCATTAATGTCATAATGCAAGTTAGGCTTCATTTCTTTATGCAAAATTGGATTTTGGGGTGAAATGGACCCCCAGACGTGTTGTTCATCTGTATAAATCTGACTGATACATGGGCTTTTCTGCTTGTTCTGATCCTAATCAGACTCTTTATTATTAAATAACAGAGAAAAATCAGAAAATCACTTCATATTCAACACAGAATTCAATGCTTCCAACAAAGACTCTCCCACAAGCCTCCTTCTCAACATCATCCAGAAGCAAAGTGAAGCGTAACCGCACAAATCTTGTGTTTGAGTTATAATCCTCATATTTGAGAGTCGGGGCTTCTGATTGGTGTGATTTATCTAGTTTGTGTGCGTCTGAATTTATGAAACGTAGTATTAAACACTGAAGAAGATGAATGAATCGTGTTCATATCTAAGATCTGTGCATCTGTGATTAATGGAAATAAATGTAATTGTTGCAAACTCACCAGTTTAAATCATTTTTGTCTTGAAATCACACATATATATATATATATATATTTTTTTTTTAAATAAGCAAAGATGTACACAGAATTAATGTTTAAAAAAATTGTTTCAGGTAGTTGTCAAAGCAACATTTAGTTTTTAACTTGATATCTAATAAATAAAAATCTATAATAAATAAATGCAAACAACAAAATTATTAAACTCTAATTAAAATTAAAATGAAGCTTTAAAATGCAAATAAAAAAATGCACCTTGTAATATTTTCAACAATAAAATACTGAAGCTCTTTTAGAGGGAAAAAAGTCTCATATAAGCAAAGGTTAAAATACTTTTCCAGATATATAGCCAAACAACATTTGTTCACTTTAATCACAAAACAAACAAAAAATCATATTAAAAGCTGTATCTGCTATAAACAAACTGAAATAAAAAAGTGAATGAATGTAAAATTAATGTTTTAATTTAAATAATTTAATTGACTCATGTTATCAAACTGATTAATTGTGATTAATCATGTCTAAAATTAAAGAGTGTAGTTAAATAATATATTTGTGTGTACTGTGTATATTAACCTGTATTTATAAATACACACTCATACATTTATATGTGACCCTGGAGCACAAACCCAGTCATAAGGGTCAGTTTCTCAAATTGAGATGTGTACATCATCTGAAGGCTGAATATATAAGCTTTCCATTGATGTGTGGTTTGTTAGGATCGGACAGTATTTGTCTGAGATACAACTATTAGTAAATCTGGAATCTGAGGAGGAAAAAAGGAAAAAATCTTCTTTAAAGTTGTCCAAATGAAGTTCTTAGCAATGCATATTACCAAGCAAAAATTAAGTTTTGATATATTTAAAGTAGGAAATTTACTAAATATTTTCATGGAACATGATCTTTACTAAATATCCCTTATGATTTTTGGCATAAAAAAAAAAAATCATAAATTTTGACCCATACGCTGTATTGTTGATTTCAGATATGCCCCAGAGACTTATGACTTATGAAATACCTACAAGTGTGTGTGTGTGTGTGTGTGTGTGTGTATACAGTACACACAAATATATTGTTTAACCACACACTTTTATTTTAGATTTGATTAATCACAATCAGTTTGACAGCACTAAAAATGAATGAATTAATCCATTAACTTGAACGTTTCATTTTAAGGACATTTTAGTTACATTTTTAAACTTTCAAAGGAAACCGAAGTCAGAACTACTCAGAACTGATTTGTCAAAAGTGTTTATTTCTTCAGGACGGAGAACGTAGTTTCTTGGTGCTTTGAAAGACACTCATCGACTCTGTGTTAGCAGCTGTCCTGACTCTCTGAATGTCACTCCTTATCTGAAGGCCCTGATCCTCCTCAAAAGTCATGGAAAGCTAAATGTCAGCCGATAAGACGCAAACATTTACAGCTGATGGCCAGCAGAGATCCAGAGAAAAGTGTTAGACACAAATCACCAATATAAGGCACTTAGCAGGGGCTATTGGTGCAGTTATACTATAGACTTGCATTAAAGTATTAAATAGAAAGTTTAAGTTTAATTCTTAACACATTCTGTCAATGTGCATCCAAAAGTGTTTTGATAGTCTTACCAATGCTGCGTTTACTTGATAAAGCAAATATAGTAAAAATTGTGAAATATTTTTACAGTTTAAAAAATCAGTTTTCTGTGTGAATCTCTGTTAAAGTGTAATTTATTTCTGTGATGCTCCGCTGTATTTTCAGCATCTTTCCTCCAGTCTTCAGTGTCACATGATCTTCAGAAATGCATTCAGTGATCCATTTTATTTTTCCGGCTTCACACATGAATGAAGATCTTTTGTAACATTATACATTTCTGATACACTGTTACAAGGTGTGCATGTTACAGTGTAATTATACATTTATGTACAGAGTAATATTAAATAACTACATGGTTAGGGTTAGAGTTTGGCTAAGGGTTACTTGGATGTAATTATGCATCATTTATTGTTATTGCAATAGTGAGTACATGTACCATGCGTAACAAGGACACCTTAAAATAAAGTGTTAACTATATTTCTGTACTGTTACTTTTCTTAAACATTAAGTAAAAATTAGCAAGCATAAGTGCTTTTACATTTTTAACACTTTTTCCTAATATTAGAAAAATTATACTTTCATTTGTTGAATGGAACTGTAAAAATAAATTACAATCTGTGCATATTTAATCTTTTTAGATTGACTTCTAAAAATCTTCATACAAGTTTGAAGTTTGATTATTATTATTTATTTATTTTTCTTTGGTGAATGAAAAATGTAATCATTAATGTATACAATTTTTTTTTACAAGTTTAAAAATTATGCTTTTTTATTATTATAATTTATTTTTCTTTTTTTACATTTTCATTCAACAATTGCAAGTTAAAATTGGGACACATTAAACTTTTCGGTTTTAACAGAACTTTTTTGTTATTGACCACATCATTATGAACCATAGTGTAAGTCAAATGCAGAGTGTGTGTGTGTGTGTGTGTGTGTGAGAGAGAGAGAGAGTGACTGAAGTATATTCTGTATATAATATACTGGTTGACAATAAATTTAAAAATAAATCAATAAAACCTTTAGCTTCTGACTTGTATGAAGTTTTTTGTTCTGCAAACAGACACTAAAGGGTGAAATCAGAATCGTTCTTCAGTAAAAAGACAAATAGCACAGATTTGAACATGAACGAATCATAGTCATTTATTGAAGAGCAATGAGCACAACATTACCATCTGATGATAGTGACCAAAACAACTACAAGAGGAAGAGAATCAACCCAGATGAACCTGTGAAGGTGAGGCATGGTCAGATGTGATGTGCACAAACACACAGATGTGCTGGAAGAAAACCGGCTTTGACTGGCATCAGTCAGAAAAACTTATTTATTTTATTCAAACACAGATATTAATATTGCGGATGAGAGGCTCTAATACTAATTGGTTAATCCCACCTGATCATAAGAGGGTTAGGCTGAAAGAGTTCAGACGATCAGATCCTGACATGAGAATCAGTCAAACATGCAAAACAGATCCAGAAGCTTCTTCTCAGGCGTCTCATTTGTTCTTGATGTTACATTATGATAAACATCTATTTGAGTTTTGATGTTAATCTTAGCTTAAATTTTACACATATTAAGGGCTTTACATTTTTAACAATAACTTTTATCTTCTTGAAGTTAGAAAACAAAACAAAAAAAACAATCAATGGTTTCAAATTTTAAATCAACTTTTCTTGAAAATTCTAAAAAAATAATAATATTTGTTACATTTTTAATCAACTGTTTTTCTCGAAGCTTGAAAATGTTTAAAAAATATATAAAATGAAAATGTAAAAAATCTTTTTTTTTTTTACAGTAACTTCTTGATTTTTTTTCATTATTCATTTGTTCAATGAAAATGTAAAAACAAACTAAAATGTTTATTAACTTTTCTTGGAGAACAAAAATTGTTCTTAATTTGTTGAATGAACATTTTTAATTTGTTAAAATATGCACACGTTAATTGTTTAAACTTTTTGAACAACAACTTTTCTTGAAGTTTGAAAACAAAAACAAAACAAAAAATTATTAAAATGTAAAAAAAGTTAACATTTGCAAAGATCAATGGTTTCAAATTTTGTTGTGTGAAAATTTTAAATATAAGAATCTAGTTCGACAAATGAAAGGCTTTTTTCTTGAAGTTTGAAAAATGAGAATATAATAATTTTCATATTTTTCTCTTCATATGCAATGAACTGAACTAAATATGCTGTCAAACTGTGTAAAACGGCATTTGATTCTTCAGTGTCCATTATAGTGAATAAAAAATAATCTTTGAACATTTCAATGCTTTAAATAACTCGTGAAATTTGAGACAATGCAAAAAATCAATGTACATCACAAGACAGGTTTTATTGTGATTGATGAAACATGGTTTCGAAATAAAATCACTTGTTCTCTTTATTTATGGTCAAAATTTTTTTGTGGAAGAACATGAACTTTGAATGTTTCAAAGACGTTGATCGTGAATGCAAAACTAAAATTTGATCAATTTTCTCTCATGATTTCCAACAACAAAAATCAATTTTTACATGATTCAACAAACCAACAAATGAACAAAGACGATGGAAAAGAAAATAATTCCAATTCGAATCAAAACAGCAGATCTTTGGAATACAGTCCATAATACACCGCGGTCGTGTTCGACGAGCGGTTCAACGTTACATCCATCGTTACATACATCCAGTTACATACGTGATCTTTGGACAACACAAGACGCCAATACTCAGTTAAACAACTCCTGAAACGCCTGTGACTCAAAGGGTTTTTTACATAAGAAGTAGATTGTCTGGTACATTTTAACTGTATTTGAGGACATTGCATGTTTAGTTGTTGTATTTTTGGATAGGATTGGTGTTGTAGATGTATTTAGAGCATAACGATTCGCTAAAAAATCCAATTTTGGAGTCAAATTTGGTGTTCAAACAAACATTGTATTATGTCCCTGTTCGATATAGATGATCGGTTTCTGTTTGTGAGAATGGAAGATTAACAGTCACGGTGCACTCGATCAGAACAATTCGTCCGAACTGGGGTGCGTTTCCCAAAACCATAGATGCTAACCTGTTAGCAACGTAGTTGGTTGGCAATGGGAAATTGCATTGCAACCAACAAAGTTGCTAACTTAGTTTGGGAAACGCATTCCTGATCAAGTGCACGCTGTTTCGATAGACATCCAATCAGGCCGACATGCAAAAAACGAGGCTCAGTTAAAACAAAACAAGACGGATCCAAACTCTGAAGCTATTGACGACAATGCATGACACGCTAGCTAAAGCAGTAGAGATATTCATGCATAAATCAAGGCTGCGGCATTGAATGACGCTGCAATGCTGTTTTCACATGCAACGAAGAATCGAAGGAGAAATGTATGGTGTGAATGAAAGCGAAGCTGTACAACGACTAAAAAAACTAGAGGCTCATTCTAGCAACAAACCAATTCCCGATCCAAAAATAACATCCTTGTTAAAAATATGAGCCACCCTTCACAAATATAAAGTCATGGAGAAAACAAAAAAAAAGTTGCACCACAAAACATATGTGAAAGTTGTCACAATAACAAGAGAGAAAAAGACAAGCATTGTGTTTTTTTTCTTTTCTTTTTTTCTTTTTTGGTAAGCGAACCTCAGCTATTACAAAAAAAAAAAAAAAAAACACAACTTAAGATGTATAAAGCTTTTTTTTCTTGGTTTGTCTTAAGTCACAGTTACTAAAAAATAAGAGTAAGTGAATAATTTAATACATACGCTATAATAACAATACCCTAACACTATCTTCTATGAGGTATATCCGAGAAAAATTTGGTAAGAAAAGCACGGTCTGCGCCCTCGACATGCCTCAGGGGTTTCTTTCTTATTTAAAGCTTTGCAACCATTCAAAAGAAAGAAAAAGTCAAGTCTAGAAAGCCTTTGGTATAGTTAGTCTTTTGTTCTCTGCAGGATTGCATTGCAAAGCTGTATGAAAACCGCGTCTCGCAGGTTTTTTCCTGTCGCTGAGGTACTAACAGAAGAAGAAACAGAGAGGTCAAACTTCGCTTTGGTTCAAGCAAGGCACTCATCCAACAATATCTCATACTTTGCAACTAAAGCGCTCTCTACGTCTTTGTCGGGGTGGAAACAAATATCACTTTGGGATGGAAACCGACGAGAATCTGTTTTGGTTTAATCGATGCAATGATCAGATTCCATCCACGTCATAAACACGGACTCACCGCTAAGAATATTGACCTAATGACCTTACGATCGATGCGGGACACGCTTGCGTCCCTGTTAACAGATGCTGTTTTTACAAGTAAATGTGTTAGTTTTGCAACAGGACGGAATGATGTACGACCTGCAGCAGAACGGATCAATACCATCCCATCTGCCGTTTGTGGTGCGTATTTAGCCACGTTTTCCTGAAAGTCGTCCCTACCCAGTCCCTTCGGTCTGCTATGAGATGATTCGATTTAGTCTTTGGTTTTAGAGTTCGTCGTGCACAGAAACACCAACATTATTTTTGCCAGAATGGATTTTTGAGAAAGAAAACACTAAATACTGGGTGTATTTTTACTTGAGGTTTGCTAAACGGGTTTTATCTTCATGTGATGAAATAACTTTGACTAATTTATGTATTTTATTTGCTTAAAAGTTCATGTTTATCATCATAATCTATATGAAAATTGTGGAGGTGTGGCAATGTCCAAATTGGCATTTTATTGCACTTCAAAATGCTGTAAAAAAATGTAATGTTTTAAATTAAATCTTTCAGTTTTAAAATTTACTTGTTTCTAGTTTCTTTTTAACTGCAATTTCTCTGTAAGAAATTGTTTCTACACCACATTTCTTTCATGCCAAATTTACACTGTAAAGGTGGCACAGAAGCGCTTCTGAAGTGGCATTTAGGCCTCTTTACACAAACTGTTTAATACTGCTTAAAAGTGGCATAAATGCATTCACACAGCAATTGCAACTATATATTTGATATTAAGTCTAAGTCTGGCTTTAATGCAGCATCACTGAATTTCCGAGCAGGCATAAAGCCGCCTTAACTCAGCTGTGTAAAGATGCCATAATTGTAGGCAGTTGGAAATCTCTACAAAATGCAATGCAGCTTGTGACAAAAATGCATTTAAGTCTGTGAAGACAACTATAAATGTCACTTCACAGGCCTTCTGTGCCACATTTGCGATGTAAATTGTATTATTTTTTATAATAAATTTTATTAATGCTAAGTGCATACATTGTACAGCAGCTTTTGATGTGCTGGTTTTTACACAGCTGAGTTAAGGCTGCTTTAAGCCTGCTTAAAATTTAAAGACGCAATGCAGCATAAAAACAGACTAAATTATACCTGTATACAGTTGAAATTGCTGTGTAAATGCATTTATGCCTCCTCTTCGCAGCATTAAACAGTCTGTTTAAATACAGCTGAGTTAAGGCTGCTCAATGCTGCATAAAAACCAGGATAAATTATACCTTTATACAGTTCCACTTGCTATCTCAGCTGTGTAAAGATGCCATAATTGTAGGCAGTTGGAAATCTCTACAAAATGCAATGCAGCATATGAAATTAATGCATTTATGCCACTTTTGACTAGCATCAAAGAGTCTGTGAAGACAACTATAAACATTTATGCCTGCTCTAAGCAGCATTAAACAGTCAGTGTAAAGCCAGCTGAGTTAAGGCTGCTCCAAGCCTGCTTAAAATTTAGTTTAAAACCTAATGTTGCATAAAAGACAGGCTAAATTATGCCTGTATATAGTAGCAATTGCCATGTAAATGCATTTATGCTACCTCTGAGCAGCATTAAACAGGCTGTGTATAAACACCTAAATGCCATTTCAGAGGCACTTCTGAGCCACTTTTTCATTGTAAACTTGCAGTATTAAGCCCAGTGCATGCATCATGTGAAGTTAAGGCTTCTCTAAGCCTGCTTTAAATTTGTTGCAAAAAAGCCAGATGTAATTTCTGCTTAAATGCATAAATGCATTTATGCCACTTCTAAGCAGCATTAAACAATCTGTGTAAAGTCACCTGAATGCCACTTCAGAGGCGCTTATGTGCCACCTTTGCAGTGTAAATTCGGCATTAGAGTTACTTTGACTAGAACAAACCATCAAAACTACAAATTTCTGTTTGATTAAAGAATATGGGATAACGTTCATGTTTCTGTGCAGGATGGGTGTTTGTTAGTGGGTTGGTTTTTGCATCACGGTCTTTTACATTCTGACCGGTAAGAGGCGATCAGAAGCACACAGCACTAAAATGTACAGCTCGACACGAGTGCCATCCGCTCCATTGCACTTATTTTTCCGAGGAGAGGAGGGACTCGTGTCTGAAAGAGGAAGAAGAGGAAACAGAGAGAGTGGCATTATCAAAATATCCAAAGCATGGCGTCAAGCGCAGACCGTACTCGAGAAAAAGAAATCTTTGGTATCTTTGGTTTCATCAACACGATTAAAATTACAAATGGAAAATTCAGTGAGGTAGCCTCTGTGGTTCTCACTATAGAGATAGAAAGACTTTTATACACACACACAAGTCAGTCTTGGAAGCAGCTTTTTCTAGTTTTTTTAAGGGATTCCTCTACGTCCTTCTACGAGTGAAGCAATGAACAAACGGCCTCTCAGCATCCGTGGGATTTATCTTTGGTGAGTTCTGCGTTGATCTCCGTTAACGTGTGGCTCCGTATACCATCCGGCTGAAATTCGCTGCTCGTCCTTCGACACAACAGTGTAAATCGATCGCAAATGCCCCTTCAGACAGATTGTTTTCATTCGAAAATAAAAAAGGACAGACAAAACCTAAACAATTTCCATACACATAAATTACAACTAAAACCTGATCGCTAACACATTTCCAGAATTATCTTTCTAAGAAAAATTAAATACACCCTTTGTGTTGCTTTTTAAAGTAAAGCTAACTAATAAATTAAGAGGAGCACTGCATCTTTGATGCACTAGTAGTCTTAAATAGTCAATTACATCTAATTAAATAGCATTAAATAATTAAGAAACCAAAAAAATAACCTATGCATACTAGTCATAAATAAATACGTCTGATGGTGTCCAACATGCAAAAGAAGTAAATGTAAACTTTGGCAAGCTAGTAATCAGGATAAAAGGGGAGGTTTTGGTTAATTTAAATTAAGTTCAATCATAACAAATATAAATTACATAAATAAAATCACATATTGCAAATCCTGGGTAAGACATTGTACAGAGGCATTGGCAAAATATAAGTACTAAGACAAGCAAAGGAAAGCTCTTTGGCCCGTGTTGCTAAAGACCTGACTGTCGTGAAGAGCAGATGAAGCTCCAACCAACTGGCGTTGGAGAATCTTTGGACTAGAAGCTTTTAAAGAGAGAAAGCTAAAGGATAAAGCTATTCGACCTACAGTCTGCAGTTTCCTCTCTACAGATTAAGTGAGCGTTTTTGGCAGATTATTGGCTTTTTAGTTGGAATATAGCAAGTGATGGAACCGGCTGCAGCGGCTCTCTCAAACGAGGGACTTGGGATTCAACGCTTGGAAACGAGCGTGCATATGTTGGGAAATGATGGATGGATGACGTCTGGATTGGTGGAACTGATCCATCTTTGGACTATGATGGGATGTGAGTGCAAAACGATAACATAATGAGTCGTTCAGCTTGGGAAAATGGGAAAGAGTGAGGTTGCATGTGCTTAAAGGCGTTTATCTTTGGTATGCCCATCAGGCTGAGTTACACCTTTAGTTTTAGCTGCAAAATGGATGAAATGAGCCAAACGCTGAACCCTAGACGTCCCATGTTTGGAGAGGAGAGCCGCTGCGATCCCCTCTGTGCCGCGCCAATGCGCCTGAACAGGCGGGACGGGAAACTGAAGGGAATTGCGGCGGGAGTAACTCTGAATCTTTGGTATTGTAGCTGATGAGGTTTTCGTTGTTCTTTCCATTTTGGTTGAAAAAACTGCATAGGCACACATTTTGAGAGACGCATCATCCTCCGTTTGCCGTGGGAACAGCTCCGTCGCATTCGAAAACCCTTCCGATCCCATTCTGCTTCCAAAGTCTCCACCGATCCGAGCGCAACAAAGACGACGGCTCGGCGTTCCCGCTTTGTCACAGTCATGTTTTTTTTGTTTTTGTTTTTTTGTTGTTGTTTTTTTTTTTGTTGTTTTTCCTTTGAACATATTCGTTTGCAGAACAGTTAGGTGCAGAAAAAGTTTCTTTGGTGTCGATTTGTCAATAAATAGAAAAAGTCTTCAGTGTCCGTTTTGAGTGATCCAAGCGTAACCCGGGAGAGAACTGCTTACCGGCTCTGTTTGTTCGTCGGTTCAATAATAAATGAGGACGAGGGATGGAATTTGAGATGAGTGAGCTAGGAAACTACGAGGGAAGGAGTCATGCACACTTTGGGAAAGCTAAACTGGCTGGCACTGGTGTGGAGATTGTCCTCTTAAACTCTTGTAAAGGCCCTGATCACCAATGCCAGTTCACTTGTGTTTGGTTTCTTAGCTTAATACGGTTACAGTCATGACAGCAAACAGCGATGTGCATGTGTGTGTGTGTGTTTTGCAATGTAATTCATTGAGTGTGTTGAGCTCGTGAGATGCTTGTTCTTCGGTCTTATCATCCTGAGTTGTTTTTTAACCATAGAAGAACAATCGGTGTGGTCCAGCCCCTGTTCTATTGCAAATTTAATGTGCTTCAGGATTGTGCTCACAAACCCGGCCGGCCAATATAACGGTGTGAGAGATCTGCGGTCGGCGTGTCCTTCACGTGTGTTGTGCTTTGTGCTTCTGACGGGGTTTTTTCTAACGCACAGTTGAAAAAACCTGCGACCCGATGCCATCTTAAAGCTGTGTGGTTATGCAATTGGTGAATCTCACAAAGAATAACATGCAAGTCATGTTTCACTCCAAAATGCATTAATATTTCGTTTGAATTAAAATGCATTACCATAATGCAAAAAAAAAAAATCGGATTACTGTAATAGAAATGACCGTATTACAGTAACAATAATAGGAGAAATAATCGACAATAGGAATTTGTGGCAATTGTTATTATTCTCATCAATACTAATATTATTTATGTAATATTATTAATGTTATTATTAATATTATTCATGTTGTTGTTCTTGTTTAAAAAGCCTGTTTGCAATTACACTGCAAAAAAAAGCTATTTTTTGTTTTTAAATATTTAAAATATTTGTTTGAGAAGGAAAACAACATATTATTTTGCGTAAAATAATAAATATCATTGCATATAAATATAATACCTTTGTATATTTATATATAATTGTTTTCAATTCGAATTCAGTTTGTTTTCTGGCCACATTGGCAATTTTGTTTTTTTTTAAAGCAAATCTGAAATTTTAATAGCTTAATATGTTTTGTTTCTCAAGTAAATATTATTTGTACTTGAAAACGAGTGTATTAAATTGCATTAAATGCGACCTGGATGTGTTTTTGTGAGATTCATCCTTATAGTTGAAAGTATCTCTCCTCACACACACACACACACACACACACACACACTTCTGGAAATGAATGTAGATGTTGAATGCAGACCCTTTGGTTTCTCTTCAGCGTTTAGCTCTTTGGATGAACAGATCGGTGTGTTTCGAGCCGGTAAGCAGCTTCTCTCCTCTCGTTGCCCTTCGGAATGATTTTCTCCTCTTAAAAAACTGACCGTCACCTGATCACGCTTTGGTACAAGTGCTGGAGGTGGACGACGTGTTGCCCAGACCCCCCTCGTCCAGCCATTTGTCCAGGCTGCGTCTGCGGGCGTTCATGAAGAAGTTGCTGACAGTGTTCAGTTCCAGACCCAGCTGCTGCGAGATGGTCAGCTGCATCTCTTTGGACGGACGCTTGTTCTCCTTAAAGATGGCCAGAAGCGTTCGCCGCTGCAGGTCTGTGAAAACCAGCCGCGATTTCTTTGGTGTATTGCTCCTGTCTTTGCTCGGGTCTTGCTCTTTTCTTTTGCACGCTTCGGGGGTTTCGTTTGTTGGAAAGGAGACACAAAAGAGAGAGAAGAAACACGTTAGAATCAGTCACACTTATGTTCATGCATTTAGCAAACACTTAAACAGTTCATGCAGGGTTCGAACCTACAACCTTCGGATTATCAGATTAGAATTACATACAGTAAAAAGAGAAAATAGCAAAAGAGTGACAGAAGGGACAATTAGACCGTGTTATTCCTGATTAGCAACATCAGTGTTATTTAAGTTTGCAAAGAAGTGGAAACTTTGCAAAAATCCCCTGGAATATTCCAAAAAATTCCTGGAAAGTTTCCCAAATGTACTAGAAATGTTCCACCTTTTTGCAACCTTAGTGTAATTATAGTATTTATTAACATTTTGAAATAGCATTTATTTTCTACATTTTAAGTTTTAGAATTTGTTTTTTAATGTGCTTTTGTTGTTTTTATTTTATTGTTGTTTTAGCTTTAATTTACATTTTAGTTTTAATTCTAGTAATTTTTTTATGTGCTTTTTTCATTTTTGTTAGTTTTTGTTTTTAAAAGATATTTTATTTCAAATATTATTTTATTTTTATTTTGTTTTAGGCAGAGTAATTGTTGTATGTGCTTTTGTAACTTGTTTATTTATTATGATTTATATCTTAAATGTAATTTTATATAATTTTTAGTAACGGTATGCAAAAAAAATTTTTTTTTTTGTATTTTATTTCTTTTTTTTTTGTATTTATAGTAACCTTTAATTTATTTTTATCTGTTTTAATTTAGTTTTTATTTCAGTTTTTGTAATTTGTGTTAATTGTTTTATTTTTAAAATTATTATTTTTTTTTTATTATTTAATATTTGTTTAATTTTTTTCAGTATTAGTATTAGTATGTGCATTTGTTAATTATATCTAGCTTTAATTAGTTTTTGTTATAGCAATGTTTGTTCCTAACTTATTTTTATTTCAAAGATTTTCCCAAATATTTCAAATTTCAAATACACAGTTTTAGTTTAGTTTGCAGTAAAGTGTAAGACCGACACTGCATTAGAGCAAACCTCCTGAGATGTGTTTTAGCAGCTTCTGGTTCAGAAACATCTCTAACATCTGCTCTGTGATCAGTGCGTCTCACGGGAAAGCTGTAGATGATTTGAGGAAGCTAAAGATCCTCTCCAGGTAATTGCTTCTGCGACCACCACGATTCCCACAGTAATTCACTCCTGTTCACCTGGAGCTGCTGGCTTTATTTTTAGGGTCTTTTATCACGATAGACTCCAGAGACCAAAAACACATGATCACCTGATAATTACCAGATAAACCAGAGCAAGAACTAGTCTGATCTACACCGACAGCACCAGCAAATCAACAACAAACACCACAGATATATATATATATACAGAGAGAGAGGAGAGGCATTACACACAGTACTAGCACTCTTTCTGCAGAATGTAAAAACTTAATTGATATGAATGACCAGCAACATTTGGCAAAATGTACAGTTTACGAAAGCACATAAAACATATCCATTCAGTTTATCTTGCATTTGCATTTCCTTGAATCCTGTACTTATTCCTTCAGGATATATTTTAACTAAATTCTAATGCAGTTGCTTTATATTTTTCATCAGCTCTCAAGATATGAGAACAAACATGCATTATTCTGTTATTCATCTGTTGTTCTGCAGTTATTGTTTGTTTGGGCTCAATTTTAATGTCTGACGAACAGAAATGATTGCACCAATTAAAAATTAAATAAAATAAAAATCTCTTCCTTGATGTATATTTAATTAGATTGTTATTTTTTTTTTTTAATATATATACACAAAACTGAATTAAAATGTAAGTCAATAAAATAAAATACAATAAAATAGACTGATGCATTAAAAACAACAAATGAACCAGAAATATCTTCCTTGAATTAGACAGTTAAATTTCTGACAGATTTCTGAGATAACAAAGGCATACTAATCATGCATTCATCTCTTATTGCATAAAGTTTCACATGCTGTTTCTATAAATAATAAACAGTATATAGTGCACAATAATTGTAAGTGTTTCATTTCAGACAGACTCGATGGTAAATGCACAAACCGTCTGGCAATTAAAACATGACTTATGTGTAACATCTGTCCTTTAAAAAGACAAATATTTTTATTTTACAGTCAAACTAAAGTCTTTATCGCATGTGAATGAATTTAATACATCTCTAAAAGGAGGTAAACCAACAGTTAGTAAAAGAGCATATAATCTAATGGACATTTCATGCTATTGTACTATAAAATATTTTTATAATTTACAGTGAAAAATCAGAAATTTCCTGTGTGGTATTTTTTCATAATTACTTTTCTTTTTAGTTTTGTTTATAATCTTCTATGTACACTAGAGTTTTATTTTACATCTTGTTTTGTTAAATGTTGATTGCATTATTTTAGGGTTGTGAGTGTTACCATGATGCTGTTTCTAAATATTAATACATTCATAAAAGCTGTTCCTTCTCTTTTTCTTTTTCTTTTGAATTTATCTATTTATTTTAGTGGTTGTCAGTATATAATAAAAGCTATTAAACTGATTTTAGTGCTTAATTTTAGTATTTGGATTTACATTTTTAATAATATTTATTATAAATTATAAATAAAATTATTAAATTATTAATTAATTAATTAATAAAAAATTAAATTATTTTCAATCCATAAAATCTAATTTTTTAATATTATTTTTATTATAATATTTTGCATATATATTTTATATATATATATATATATATATATATATATATATATATATATATATATATATATATATATAAATGTAATATCTATGAAATTATTTAAATTTACATCTTAAGATGAATGAAAATCTTAAGATGAATGAAAATCCTGAATCCTGAATGAACTAAAGTCATATCACTTCTGCCACAAATCTGCACTGAAGAATCACATGCAACAACTCAAAAATGCAAATCAACAGCACTAATAATAAACTAAAACATATTTTCATCTGCAAACAACATGTGTGTGTGTGTGTTTGTGTGTGTGTGAAGATTTGATTTGATTACTTCTCTGAATTAAGTATGCAAAACTGAGCCTGGGCCAGATCAATAGAAATCAGGTTAAGAGCTCAATTGAGTACAAAACTATTATGTAAGAGGAAACGACGGTGTAAATAAAGGCGGACACATGCCAGTGTGGTTTTACACAGTGTGTGTGTGTGTGTGTGTGTGTGTGTGTGTGTGTTTTCATTTCTGCTGCATTCACACCCTCATTACCAGACTTGCTTTCTCTTTCACACACACACACACACACACACACACACACGCAGCACAGACCCATTTGTCATAAATGAAGGCGGCAGCAGGCCAAGTGTAAAGAGTGTGAGAAAGCGCAGGTCTTGCTCTCAGGCAGAAGAAGTTGCTGAGCTCTGCAGACAGACGTCGTAGAGACTTGCGTGTGTAAAAACGACAAAGCCCTCGCGGCCCCTATCACAGCGCGCTTAAACTAAATATTTGATAAAGACAAATGCACAGCAGTATTTCCACACTTTGCATGTATAATTGATGCCGAAACAATGGCCGCAGAAACACAGAAGTGAGTGTTCAGGGATCTGAAACTCCGAAAGACATTCAGCGCTTTATCCTCAACTTCCATTAACCCATTCAAGTCCAGAATATTTGGAATGATTTGCACAAACTTTCATAGTTCATCATCCTATATATACACTGATAGACTAAACTCAATTAAAAATCTATATTTTTACATACAAATTCTAAATATATTATTTAGAACATTCAGAGAACATTCAAATGTAACATTTCTGTTGATTGATTTCAAATGGAATGTTCCCTTAATGTTTCCAAACAACATTAAAAAAACTGATGTTTTGAATGTTCAAAGGACATAATGTTTTCATAACTTAAAAAATTCCCAAAAAATGTTTTACACATATCCACAAACACGCATAAGTGAGTATTTTTTTAGGGAAATTTTACAAAAAAATATATATATAATAAGGAGTTTAGACCGTCTGTCATATGTTATTTCTAAGAACATATAATATATTTAAGAACATTTCGCCAACATTTATTATTATTAAATTATGAAAACATTATGTTCTTTGAACATTTAAAACATCTGGTTTTAAAAAATTTAGTTTGGAAACATTTAGGGAACATTCTATTTTATCATTTGGAAACATTACAAAAACGTTACATTAGAATGTTTTCTAAACGTTCTAAATAATGTTATTAAAGACAGACAACTTTGAATGAACGTTCTATTAATGTTACTATAAGGTTTGTAATTTTTACAAAAAGTAATAATGTAAAAAAAAATACATTAGATAAATGTCCAAATAAAACATTTCAGGAATAAACATTCTGTAAACAATGTATAAATAACATTATTAAAAAACAAATGTTACTTTCAATGTTCTGAAACAAGTAACAACTAAAAAATGTTACATGAGTGTTCGACTAAAACACTTCATAAAATATGTTCAGTGAACAATGAATAAATGTTATTAAAGAACTTAAAGAACTTTAAACAAATGTTCTCTGAAAACAAATAGTCATAACATTTAAAAAGCATTTAATAAATGTCCAACTGAAATGTTTCAGAAAATTAAATTAGCCAATATTTAATATACAGTATAGTATTACAGTATTAACTATGCATGTTACAAATCAAAAATTAGGTTTGCATATATTTACATTAGAAAATGTACAATACATCTTCATGGAACATGATCTTTACTTAATATCCTAATGATTTTTGGCATTAAAGAAAACTAGATAATTTTGACCCATACAATGTATTTTTGGATATTGCTACAAATATCCCCCAGAGACTTAAGACTGGCACCACTCACATGTTCATCAAAAAATGCAAACATCTAATAAGACCAGATGCAATACTGCCACAGATGACTTATTACAATTCAGACTAATTAATTTGTTATGCATTTAAATTGAATGATAAATTGCCACAGAAGCACATCATCATCTGGACAATCACAGATGCATATCATTAAGATGTGTGATGTGTTGAAATCCTTTGAGTCCAGTGTTGTGGTCAGCAGTAGATGGTGCTGTTCATCCATCAGAGCCGCAGTAACACGAGCAGTGAGCGCCATTCCACTGGAAGCCTCCATTACTGATGAAACATCAGCCGGACCCCATGCTAAACGTGCGCTTGTTTGAAGCTCTGAGTTTAGTTACAGGGTCTTAAGCATGAAAAATGAAGGTGTGCCATCGTTTCTGCCGGTTAGACACCATTACTAGGCCCAAATTCACACTAACTGCAGGATTAATACACGTTTATTCTCATGCATAGAAAGCAATTTCGGAATGGAAGATTGGAATGTAGTCAGGAAAATCCTGAAGGAATACATCCAGGATTTGAGGAATTGGAATACATCATTTGTAACAATGGGATCAATAAGAATCCTATAAGCAAATAAGATCCGACTGGATAAACTAAACCCTTTTCTTCCATAAAATACTATTTAGGCTTGGGATGCTTTAGGATAATGATACAAGATTCTATTAGCAGTCAAATGATTCTCTAATTAATATAGGATTTCTATCCTTCAGGACTTGTTTCAGATTATGATGGAAAAAAATCCATAAGCATTCCCTTCAAGTAAAGTCCCAGTGCTTTTCATTTTTAGAAATTAATTCAGTTGAATTCAGGGAATATTTTCCCCAGCTAACAGGGAACGTTCTAGAAAGGTTCTCTCAAAGTTATAAGCAAACGTTCCTCCAGTAATATTAGTAAAGTAATGTTATCAAAATTTAGCACTAAAGCACTATTTATTGTTATTTTTTGAAACATTTCAGTTGGATGTTTAACTGACATTTTTGAAAATGTAGCTATAGCTGTAGCTTTTGTAGAATATTCAGAAATAATGTTTCCAGAACTTAATGGGAATGTCAGCAATACATACTTAGAACATATTTAATACTTTTCTGAAGATATTTTTAAAGAAACAAATGCAATGTTTATGTAACGTTAGGAGAACATTCAAAAGTAATGTTCCCATTATGTTAGCAAAATAATGATCTGAAATATTCCCTCAATGCATAACCAATTATTATATTTTTTTATGTTTTTAATGTTAGGAGAACATTCAGGGAAAAAAATCATTACTTAACAGGAGCATTAGCAAAGCATTCTCAGAACATCAGAAAAAAAAAATTAATGTTTCAGTTGGATGTTTGACTAATATTTAAAAAATGTAACTAAATGTTCAGAGAATATTCAAAAGTAACATTTCCATAATATTACAAAATATTAAAATCGAATGTTCCCTCAACATTTGCATAACCAAGAAAAACATTAAACTTTCAAAAAACATTCAGAAATAACCTTTTAGTAACTTTATGTAAAACATTCTTAGAAAATATTTAACAATTCTCTCAAAATGTAAACTTTGTAAAAAATGTGAAAGCTTTTAAGTGGTTGTTCAACTAACATTTAATTAATCCCATAATGTTTGCAAATAGTTCAAATTGAATGTGCCCTCAACGCCCCCCTCAACATCTGTTCAAAAGAGATGTTTTGAATGTTCAGAGAACATTTAGAAAAACATTTTCATATAATACATAATGAAAATAAGAATCATTTTCTCAAAATGTAACCACAAAATATTCATAGAATGAAAAAGCTTTCGAAGAATGTTTTTAAAGTTTTTTTTTGGATGTTCAACTGACATTTTTTAAATGTAACTATATGTTTCAGGAAGTTTGGAGAACATTCAAATGTAACATTTCCATCAAGTTTCGAATAAAAATTGGAACTTTCGCATAACCAAGAATTCTTTTTTTAATCATTTAAAAAACTGACCATTTTTAAACATTCAAATGTAACGTTTTCAGAACACTCGGGTCAGCTGTCTTTGTTGTGCACGAGGCATCTGTACTTTTTCCTTTTGTTCTCTGTAGTAAAATAAAGGATCAATGTTTACTTCCTAAAGCCAGCTTTCTTTATGAGGCTCTGATGGCTTTCTGTTCAGTGCTGCTCTGGATAAAAGCTCCAGACTGCTGCTTTTGTAGAGTAGTGAATTTCCCCGTCATCATTTGGTATTCTGCTTACTGTGGCCGAAATGATCACACACACACACACACGGAGACGCAATCTCAGCCGTCAACACGCAACACTGACTCCATCAGGACGGGCTCTCATGGCACTTACAGTGCGATCAAAAAAGCAATTATATTATTCAAAGGGATTTACCATTTCCGTGGTGGGAGAGGGGTGTCAACTTTGGGCTTTTCTAAAAGGGGTAGAGTTCAATCAATCCGATCAATACCTCAGGTTTCCATGGCCTTTCATCAAACGGGTAAGAGCTGCTCTCACACCGCTGGTTTATCTTTGCTCGCTGGCAAATGTAAATCAATGTGTGTGAGAGGAAACGTCCAGTGGAACGGTCCTAACCACAGCGCCGTCGTTCACTGGGATCTGAACGCACTGTGAGATGCCCGTATGAGATCGATCAGTTCTGGCCTGTCTTGAGTATCAGCTTACACCTTCAGTAATTAATGAAGAACCCAAAGACTAGCCTGTTTCATCAGCCTATATATACTGAAACCTGTAAGAAATCTGATTTCATTTCATTTGTAGTGTAACAAATCCTAAAAGCATGCTACTGATGGATAATGGAATTTCTTTGAAATACTACAACATAAATCAAATAAGAATGTACTAAAATTATTTTCCATTCAACTGGATGAACTGAAATTTGGGACAAAATTCTGTCTGTTCTGAAAAATATCAAGCAAAATGCATGTAAATTAAAAAAAACAATGATAAATAGACTATAACTGTGCAAAGGATTGCTAATGGAATATGTATAATAATAATTAAATATTTATAAAAAACTAAAAAAATATAGGTAACACTTTAGAATAGGTAACACCTTTCCGTTGCTTATTAGCATGCACATTACTAGTTTATTTGCCATGTATTAATGCTAATTATTATTACCTTATACCTTATTCTATATCCCAAATCTTACCCAATACCTAACAACTACCTTACTAACTATTAATAAG
This sequence comes from Carassius gibelio, assembly GCF_023724105.1. Lineage (NCBI taxonomy): Eukaryota > Metazoa > Chordata > Actinopteri > Cypriniformes > Cyprinidae > Carassius > Carassius gibelio. The sequence continues at coordinate 26,818,898 of NC_068416.1, read as the reverse complement.
CAGCAAATTAAGAATTTATTGAGAGAAATGTCGTAGTTAATAGTTAACAAGTGTCACCTATTCTAAAGTGTTACCTATATATATATATATATATATATATATAGTGTCTACGATTCTCTAGATCTTCAGAAATTCAGATAACAAATTAATTAGAATAAAAACATGATTTTCATTTTAGGATCATATTTAATGCTTTATGGATTCTCTGAGGATTCTTATGTGCAATAAACAAATTGTGTTAGAAAATATATTAACATATTAGCTGATATGTGCCATATTAAGGCTATTGGCATCAGCCGAAAAACATTTTTAATAAAACATATATATATATATATATATATATATATATATATATTTGTGAATTTTTCTAAGGACTGGTTCCAAATTCCATTATCATTCCTGAAGGATTTTTTTTTACCTTCAAATGTAATTATATTAACTTAAATAATCTAAAATCAGTGCCACATTGCAACAAAAACAAAAGGCCACGCACATTAACATGAATCGACAGCCCATACGGCCTACATGACGTCAGCGGATGAGGAAAGTCTTTTCAGAGTTAGAGTAAAAACATTAGATTTTACTGCAATAAGATGCACTAATGAATCATTGACTATAAAACCAGGAACATGCATTAAGGTGAATTTGACGTCGACTGCAGTCTTCACATCAGACGGAGTGGTTTTACTCTCGGTACATTATGTCCATGACTTCACAAAAACAAACTGCTGTCTGATCACCACTGAATTATACATGCGGATGCAGCTGAAGCCAGTTTCTGAAAACCCTGAGATCTGATGCTTTGCATGATTTCAATGCAAGGAGAATCAAATCTGCCCAAATGGGTGCAGATATCCAGAGAGATTAAAACAAAAATGGTGAATTGAAACACTTATTTTACAATAATTTCACAAAATGTATTGAATTAGGCTGTAAAATGTTCTATTTGTTTGCTAAAGCAACTCTAATGGCATTTACCGAATCTCTAAATGTCTAGTCACAGTCACCAGATTTACATGAGGGAGAAAAAGACATACACAAAGAAATGGAGGGAATGAGAGCCGGGGAGTGGGGGGTGGTGGGTGACAGATCAATATTTCGCCACAAAACACGATCAGTAATGATGTTTTCACTTGTTCGCTGAAACCTTCCCATAACAGATGAGAGAAAATTCCTCTTTTTTTTTAATTCGGCTAGTGTTTCGTACTCTCACAGTTGTGTGATCTCGTGCGAACGCCGGGCGATCAAATGCTTCCGATCTCAACATCAACCGTTTTCTAAGCATACGCTCTTCTGGAAGTGCATGGCTTGTGTGTGTGTGTGTGTGTGTGTGTTAGAGCGAGAGGACTTGCTAAATGCATTATGCTGTAGTCTTGCACTTAGCTGTGTCATTCTGTGCATGTGCGGATATCCTTAATGTGGAGGCCGGACACCTCACCGAGAGATGGAGGAGGGGATGGAAAGAGAAACTGAGAGAGAGAGAGAGTCTTGTGTTCTCTGCAGTGGATCATCTTGCTTGAGCCACAACTAAATACAGTAACCCCCAAAAGTATTTGTGCACATGCATCACACTTCTAATGAAGATACCAAGCATGTGTATATCTCTGAAATCCTGCAGGATCTTTTCTGCAATAAATGTGTTTTTATTTGATTTGATTTTAGAACTACTGTTTTATCATTTCAAATCATACTGTTAAGTCTTTTGGTTTTAAAGTGTGTTTGTGCATCTTTCTAAACAACAACAACAACAACACTTGATATATAATGCAATGATATTCCAACAAGGCAATGGGATAAACGTTCTATCAAATAGAAAATACATACTTCCCCAGTTCATTAATTAGTGCAATTAAGACTATGCAAGTGAAGCCTTGTGTGATTCGAAATGCACTAATTTTCATGAAATTCCAGAAAAATGATCTGAACATTAGATGAAGCTAGGTGCAAAATTCTTGTTTCATTTTGATGATAAATGAAAGAAGAATGTTTTTATAGAGGGCATTTTGGATATCTCTTTATATCACCCTGAAAAATTAGAAAAAAATTTCTAAAAAAAAAGTTTCTGTAATGTTTTTAAGAATAAAATGTTATAGAAATCAAAACAAATTATATATATATATATATATATATATATATATATATATATATAAAACCTTCAGTAAAATTCTTCAGACAATAGAGAGAAGTTTGGTGCAAGTAAACACTGCTGAAGTGGAGAAAGAAATGCTAGGTCTTTAAAAGATATGGATTTTTACCATGTTTTTAAGAATAAAGTGTCATACAAATCAGGGCGAGTGATATATAAACAAACCCTTCAGTAAAACTCTTCAGACTATAGAGAGGAATAAAACTTCTAAGTTTGGTGCATGTAAGTTATGCTGAAGTTGAGAAAAAACTTTTAACAGATGCATTGAAATCGAAATCTACAGACGCAGATAGGTAAAGTGTAATAAAAATATGTGTATTTTGGAGGTTTTCTGTTCAATTGTATGAAAGACATTTCATGGCAGAAAAACAGCCCAAAATCTTGACCAATGCATGAAACAAACACAGTGGTTTTGCCTGAAGTGTCCTTAAGTGAGACGCAAGTGCAGGGTCACTGTATCTCTCCATCTCCATGTGGAACAGAACTAATGTTCTCTGATCAAGTGAATAAAAGATCAGAGTTCTTCTGGGTCTCAAACGATGACATCAGCGGTTCAAAGGTTTGTTGCCAGACAGAAACATCAGCACACTGACAGAACCAATCAGAACGTTCACAGACGCTGTGTTGAAACAATGCTGATGGGGTAACACTCGTCAACAACATCAGTCAACGATCCAATCAGCTTCACAAACACACTCTATGCCTGCAAATGCACAAAAGTGCCACTGGTAAATAAGCAACACTGATTACTCAGATAGGGATTTTTGTTATCCGTATCTTTTTTTTTTTTGGCAAGAAGCAACCTGTCTTAAAAGTACACAAATCTTGATTGCATCACATCCTAAAATGAAAACTCTGTCATCCTTTATCCAGCCTTCATGCAGATCCAAACCCAAAAGATTTTTCCATCCTATAGATATTCATGCAGCTTATTTCCATACAATTTTTTTTATTGACTCTATCTATTTAGTAGCTCCAATAATAACAAAAACACGAATCATACCATTAATCTATACTATGGCATATGAATGCTTTTACAGTACTTCATAGCTTTCTGGAGCTAAATATGAACTAAATGCAAAAAGATGCAGGATTTCTCCTTTTGCATTAAATGAATGCAATTTGTTTTATTTATTTATTTCAGTCATGGGTTTCATTTCCAAGGAATGCAATGCAATGATCTACCAAAAGCATAAACCTAAATGTGCAAACCTAAATAAAAAATAATAATAGCAAACAGGTTTTGAATGACATGTAGGTGAATAAATGATGCCAGAATTTGTTATCTATTCCTCTAACAAAAGTTGTATTTAAAAGAACATAAAACCTAAGTGTAAATACTGGCCATGTTTTATTACGTAAGCTCTTATCAGCTTCTAGAAAAGCAAACATGAACCTTTCTCTTTCCTCATAGCTGGAGTTAAAAGTTGCCTATTCTTTTTACCAAGCCAAATCAGAGATGAACAGACATGATGGTGTATAATCTGTTTTACATGAACTAAACTTTACAAAGTCAATTTCCATCATTTATATATGGATCACTAATATAAAAACCGCTGGAACGCAAGAATAAAATCAAAAGAAAAAGAAAACGGACAGACAAATGAATCCCCCACAGACAAGCTCCATAAAAACATGTTTTGGCTTGCTGTCCGCTTGCTGACAGCAGCATGACGGGCCGTTTTGTGGGGCTGAGAGACCAAAAACTTTGCCCTTTGCTCAGACTGGTGCTGACGGTGATCCCCCAATCACAAGACACAGAGATAAACACATCAGCTCACCTCAAAACTCACAAACAACCTGCTACCGCTATCTGTGCTGGAAGATATCCATACTGTGAACATCTGGGGTTTAAACATACAGAAATACAGTTTTAGAAATACATTTTTAAGCGGTTCTGGCATAAAATGAAGCTTATTTTCATCTTTACATGAAACATTACTATACTGGTATCATTTGCAATGACAAAAGTAGAATAATTTAGGCATTTAAGAAGCATTTTCAGACTTTTAAACCCCACTATAGAGTTTATCTGCTTGAATATGATTGGACTGATGCAACATGACTACATAAAATATGTTAACTTTTCAGAGAGCTATAGATGAGTAAAATACATGCATTATAGATATAAAAACATGAAACCATAGAATATTAATGAGTCTCTGGAATATATACGTGTTCTAATTAAAAATAATCAAATTTAATTTCTAAAACAATTTAAGAAAGCAATAATAACACTTTACAATAAACAACATTTGTTACTGTTTTTTTAATGGAAGTTAATAAAACATTTTTTTTTTTGTTCATGTTTAGTTCACAGATGTTTTAGAAGTATCTGTAAATGTTGAAATTAAGTTGATGTTAACTAATGAAACCTTATTGTAAAGCGTTACTGGATAATCTTAATAATACAACAGGCAATGCTGTTTTTTTTTTTTTCATAAAATAATGCTAGGACATCTTCCATGAGATTGGATTAGTCTGCTTTCTGAATCAAAAGCAGCTTGACCACAATAACAAGAGTATCTGATAAACCAGTCGGGCCCAATCATATTTCTGCCGGGATTATTTCACTCTCTTGGCCCGTGTTACACACTTATTGGGTTGAGAAGAGAATCTCATCACTAAAAGGTCCCTCAAAGCACCGCAAAGCCATTACAATTATCAGACGCCGTCCTCTCTGGAGCCGCGAGGCGCGTCACTCCGGCCTTTGTGTGAAGGTCACCGGGCGCATCCTTTTAATGCCGGCCTCCTCCACACAGAGCCGGAGTGATTAAACATCCTCTGGAAAACATCTATCCTCGGTTATGCGTTGATTTTCGCGTCTCATCCAGGCGGCTTCATCAGCTTTAATGATCCTTTTAAACAAGCAGAGCTCAGAATAGCCCACCAGGAGTCTTTTTAGCACGGAGTCAGTCGGCTTGCTGGGAACGTTCTTCCAGCGTCAGCTTTACTGGAACAAGTCCGGATCGGGTTCCAGATCAATGCGAACTGGGTGCACACGTTTATGTTATTGTTGCCAGCATTAATGCCCTTTTAATCTTTAAGAGATTACCCGCATTGATCCGCCGTCGTTCAGCAACACATATTTGTTTGAGAAAGTGACATAACTCACACACATTACTGAACGACAGGACGAAAATAAACAGCAGTACTGGCCTGGCTCTGCCCTTTGAGAAGTCCAGAAAACAACACACTGACAACATGATGCCTGATTGGCCTTTGCTTTCACTTTATATTAAAATCTGACACAACCTCATTGTGACAGTACACATATTTTAATTCGATTTTCCAACTAATCACTTGCCGATATATCGGTCAGTTCATTTGGAGTCTACTAAGCACTACAAAACTGAAAATATGCAATTGCTATTTTTAATAGCTAATTTCATATTATGCTATAAAATGTTTAATTTCATAGTGTTTAAACTTTTAAAATACTATTATCGGTTAGCATGTACATCAGCGTTTATCGGCTAACCTCGTCTGTAGATATCGGTATTGCATTTGCCATTAAATAACACATATCGGTCAACCATATAATATACAATAGTGCCCAAATGTCTAAGACCACATTAAAAAAGGCCTAATTTTTTCATGCAGATATGTAAATGAATAAGAATTTAAGTGGCATCCAAATGTCTCAGACCACATCAAATATTTGGGATTTTTGTCATGCAAACTTGAAAATATATTTAAAATGTGACCACACTGAAAATGCAAAAAAAAAAAAAATTCCTTGCAAATGCATGAATAATGATATACAGTAGTGTTCAGTCTGAAACCACAATTAAAGCTGGGATCTGGAAATAAACCAAATTTACACTGACATCCGAATGTTGGAGACCTCATTTTTTGAATTAAATAATAATTTACAATGGTGTCCAATTATTTGAGACCAAATTGAAAATCTGGGATTTTGTCATGCAAACCAGTAAATAAATAGTTTTGAATAGTAAAAAAAGGCAAATGAGGTGAAAATAAAGAAATACTTGAGTCATAGAAATATTAGGATCAAATGTCAGTAAATGAGTGTGCAGAGATGGTCAGATTTCATGATGGAGAACATAATCATCAGGTTTTATTTCTCTGATGCACTAATGCAACAAATTTTTCATTTTAACTTTCACGCAAATTGGTATTCTGTTAAATATACATTGGACATAAAAATTATGTATTAAATGACAAAAATGCAAGTGCTCTCAGTTTTTCTAATATTTCATATCTTCCCCATGTCTGTCTTCAATTTGGAAAGTGAAATAGTCATTTGCAGAAGCCCTAATCAGTAGAGACGTCTCTCTGAATGCAGTCTGGCATGGGTTGGAGGTATATTTATCCATCTCCAGTGCTCTTATTTACGGGCCGGGACCCCGAGTTTCTCCAGCACTGGCTCTTTTTCAATCTCCTCTGTCCTGACTCGTATAACAGCGCTTGTCCCCTTTGATCATTTACTTAATAAAGTTGTTTGTCCATGGTAGACGGCACAGGCCGAGGTTCGTCTCAATAGCTGATTGCCTGCACCGTGTGACTGGAATGAGGTCCAGTCAGACGTCATGTTTGATTTGACTAAATTAATAGTGCAAAGACAGGCTTGTTTTCTCCTGTGACATCGGGCACCTGCACCGCTATGCTTAGAGAAGACCAATAAGTCATTAAATCGCTATGTACCTTCAAGTATGATTATAAATATCCTTTTTTTTTTCTAAACAACATTTGACTTTAATGACAAGTTGGACTCTAAAAGTGCAAAACCTAAAGATCATGATTTAAGAACAAACAACATCTTCAATTAAAGCAAGAAAATCTGACCGTCTGTACAAAATGTAACATGAACAATGACTCTCATTTACTTACATTCGATTAGTCCCCTAAAAATACCCTTCACAAAAATGTGTTTATTTGCAGTTATACACACACACACACACACACACACACACACACACATACATATATATATATTTAAATAGCTAAAAATTCCCTGTTCTCTGATTTTTAGACCCTGCTGCAGGCCATTATTTTTTTTTAGGTATAAATCAGTTATCGTCTGGTCAGCATTATATTATGCTGAATAATATGCATGCATTTACAAATTTCATTTAAAAATAAAGGTTCTTTTTTGGAATTATGTTTCCATGAAGTACCTCTACAACAATGGAATCTTTCCATTTCAGGTTCTTTAAAGTGGAAAAGGGTTCTTTAATATTTTAAAATGTTCTTCACACTATTTGAAAAGGTTCTTTGGGGAACCAAAAACAGTTCTTCTATGGCATCTCTGTGAAAACCCCCTGTGAAATCTTTATTTTTAAGAGTGTAACTCCGAGTCAACATTTACATGCAGGGAATTCAAGCATGAAAACAAAGCGGCCAGCAATTCTCTCTGCGTCAGACATTTCTGATGTCATGACATGCAACTCCTCTAACAGCCTATTTTTGCTTCATTATTTGTGTCTCTTCTCTCCCCTAAAACGCAGAACAAAAGGCAGGTGCCGAGCTGCACATCTCTGCCTGTTTAACCCAAGACAAGGTGACGTTTTGTGCGTTGAGCTGAGGGTCACGCAGAGATTTCTATCAATAATTCATCGAGCCGCTGCAGCCTCTGTTCTTCTTTTCAATTCCCCTGCAGATCACATAATACCTTCCCCCCAACCCAAAGCCATCTGTGAGACCAGAGCCCTGCAGGGAAACAGCATTTAAGCACCTACGCCAACATCTCAAAGCACACTTCTGCTCGAAATTGCATTCTTGATAAAAGAAAATGCATTTATTTGCTTGAAAAAAACAATTGCCTTGTGTGGCCGTTCACAGTGTATTTCATTAGCTGAATGCATCATATGCAAAGAGTCAATGATGGCATGTTTTGACAAAGATGCTTCTGTTTTGGTATGTGATTTAACAGCTTGAACACACACTTCTTCTCTGAACCTTTTATTGACACTCAAATGCATTGTTCTTTAAGTGAAAGAGGCACAGTTTATATTTTTCTCAGCTGAAGTTAATGCACAGGCTCGCACACTTGTGTTGCACAATGCATGAGGCATCAGAGCTGTCCATTATTTCAGTGAATAATTGTGCATCACCCTACAAATTAAAAATCAATGCGCACCAAGCTTTTATTTTAATGCACTGATAGGATGCTCTTCAACAACACGACACCGTCTCTGACACCTCGCACGCAAAACTACGAAATTCAAGTCTTGCTTTTTCTTCACCCGAACAAAGGAAAAGGGGTCCTGCACCGCCCATCGCTAGAGGGGGCAACACGCCTGATGTAGAGGGGCAGGAGGGGAATAACAGTCCAGTAATTACCAACACATCCCTATTCAGCGCCTCTCTGAAAGCTTTCTTTGACTGAGAGAGAAAGAGAGAAAGAGAGAGAGAGAGAAGAGAGACCGAAGCGGCTCTTCCAAAGCATGCACTTGCAACATTTCAAAAGTAAATAAAGACGGAAAAACAACAAACGGAAGCGGAGCGATACATTGTTTCACTTCTGACGTTTGAAATAAAAGAAAAGCGCCGCGCGTCTGCGCATCAATTAAACATTTTACGCATTAATGCTCGTGCCACAGCCGAAAAATCGCCTCAGAAAAATTGTTCAAAAGCAGATACCTTGTCTTACCTGCAAGCCGAAGGGCCGACATCCTCTGAAACTCGGGCTCCTGTAACCACTTCCACATGCGGCGAAACGTTTCACGGCCGGACTTGAGTTTACTCCAGGGTTTGGGGTTCCGCAGCAGGTCGGAGAGCGTGCCCTGCGAGCGGCACAGCACCCGCTGCGCGAAGATGGCCTGCGGGATGCTGTAGCGCTTGAGCTCGGCCGTGATGCGCTGCGCCACTTCCTTGGTGTTGATCTCTTCCAGCTGCCCCGAGCTGGAGCCCTGCGCTCCGGAGGAGGAGGAGGAGAGCGGTCTGTCCCGGTTGGAAGCCAACACGGGCCCGTGGGATTGAGGGTGGCCCGGATGCCCGTGCATCCCGTTGAGGTGGGGCATCATGCCCGCCGCGGGGCCACCGAGGCCTCTGGAGAGGTGCTGGTCACTTCTGGCCAGCATGGCAGTGTGCGCGTCGAAGTTGGAGCTCAGCATCTTATCGTGGCTGTGCGCGCCGTAGTTGTGGAGCGTCTGCTGTGCGTTGTGGATGGAGCCCAAGCCGTTGCCCAGAGGGGACAAACTCTGCCCCATCCCGCTCATGTCTTTGTGGTAGGGGCTGTAGAGGTTGTTCATGGCTGGTAGAGTCCTCTCGTCCCGCATGAGGGTGAAGCTGCCGCTCACGTTCCCAGAGAAACGCTGGTGGTGATGGTGGTGATGGTGCGGATGGTGGAATTTGTCGGACACGGTGGAAATCGGCGGCAGGGGCTGCAGAGGGGTCAGGGTGGTGTAGGTGCCGCTCATCCCGGATGGGGAGGTGTCGCAGGGCATGCTCATGGCGTGATGGAGCGGCAGCGAGAGCTCGGGACGGTACTCTCCTCCTGCGCCGCCGCCGCCGTCCAGAATCGAAGCCATACTGGAGACCATCGCGGAGCGCGACGGCGCCACGGTCAGATCCTGGTGTATCCGCAAGGCAGCCCCCGGATTGCGGTTGTGATGGGGGCTGTGGCTGCTCATCAAGTCCTGCTCATGGCTGAGGCTGCCAATGTCCATTGTCATCTCTGGGTTCATGGCGTACGCATCCAAATCCTTGGCCAGGCATCGATAGGCGTTATAGGCAGTCTTCATTCAGTCCATTGATTTATCTCCAGCTTTGTGCCAGGGATGTGTTTCTCTCCGTAATTGTTTTTCTTTTTTCCCTCTCCCTCTCTCTCTCTCTCTCTCTCTCTATCTCCAAAGGCCTCTCGGGTTCTTTTCCTCCTTTTTTTAATAAATAAAAACACCGATCTCTATCAGACGGGCCAGTGCTGATTTCTCCCCATGTCCGAGTCCTCTACTCCTCCTGCGTCTTCTGTTTGGGCAGCTGGACGTGTTTGGGGTGGGCTTGCTTCGCGCGCACCCGACCCTGCTGAAAGGGGAGGAGTTTAGCCTTGATTGACGCGCCGGAGGGTCCAATCGCGTTCCTCGCCAGCGCGCCTCTGGCCAATCGCTGACGCTTCCATGAAGCCCTTCGGAGTCGCTGGCTGTGCATCTGGAATCGCGCGTCAGACGAGCGCTTCGCTGTCAGCGCAGACGCATCGGTTATCCGGTTCATCCTCTACGAAACAACACTAAAATTTGTAACTATTCAAAATCCTGCAATGTCACTGTACACTCTCAGGAAAAAAATTGACTAAGCTGCATATTTAGCCTACCCCCAAAGGGCATATATTAGTACCTTAAAGATACATTTTAGTAGGCTACGTGTATACTAATTAGTATATATATATATTAAAAAATCTAACTATATCTTTATTTCGTGCATAGTCCTGCAAATTACTGAATATTTGTTTTTTCCTGTTTTTACTTTGATGGATAAATGATCTATCTATCTATCTATCTATCTATCTATCTATCTATCTATCTATCTATCTATCTATCTATCTATCTATCTATCTATCTATCTATCTATCTATCTATCTATCTATCTATCTTCTGTCTGTCTAAATTCATCCATTGGATTTAAACATGAACACCTGCACATTTAAATGTATTTCCCCCCGTGTTTTCTGCGAGTTAGCCATTAATTTAACTCTTCCTCATTACATGTTTGCATTTACAAGACCAATTATGCATATTAATTAAGGGCTCTGTAAATATAAATGCACGTGACACTGTAAACAGGAGCCGATCATTCTCTTGTTTGAATTTGTAAAATTTTGCTATGTTTTATTTTTTTAGGCTTTATTCTGTTTCCAAACACAATTTTACGCCGCGTTAAATTCTAATGTCTAAAAAAGAATCCGAATTTTTAGACTTCTAGATATACAAAAGAAGTGCTTTTTAAATTTCAGTAAGCTCTGCATGTTTGTTTTAGTTTCTCTGAATCGATCAATCCGCTCGCGCACTAACTTCTTTTCCGCGCATTATGGTCTGATCCGGCTCGCAGTGATTCAGAAGGAACAGATTTCTCGAATGCCGGTTGCTATTTTGTTTGGAGGATGCGCAGATGTTGCTTTTGTTTAAAGCGACTGTAATTAAGGATGAGCGACAGAAGTCTGAAAAGCGTGACCTATTTCTCTTTTGATCAGCTGTCAGAGGAGGAGCAGGAGGTGCAGGGGGCCCAGTGTCCTCCTCGAGCCTCTCCCCGGCCTTTCAGCTGCCACAAATTGGAGGAAAAGTGTGTGTAAAGGCTACCTGCTGCAGGAGATGCAGTGACGGACACACACGAGCCTGATTCCTGCTCTGGTGTTCCGCGAGAGCTTTTGTGCTGCTTTGCTTTGGCGCACTCCATCTATAATGCGAAGAATCACTGACTGAAAAAGGCCCTTATTCATGTCAAAGAAAATCGATATTCGAAAGAGAGAGAGAGATAAAGAGAGAGAGAGAGTCTCCACGTTGTTTTCTTGCTAAATGCATGTAAAAGTGTAAACGTACAACTCACTTTAAATTCAACAAACGCAAATTAACGAACGTTCACTCTTAAAAAAAAATATTTTTGTGATTTTAGTTCCTCTTTAAGTATCTGTATTACACATTATTTAGCAGTATTTTTTCAGGATTCTATAGAACCAAAAAAAAAAAAAAAATCACATTAAAATCACCCAAAACACGCGTGAAAACAGAAAAATTGACTATTATATGCACTGACAAAACGGTTGCATGTTTTATAAACTGTTTTCTAATTTTCTAAACAGTCAAAAAAAAAAAAAAAAGTCAGTAAAAGGCAAAACTTTTAATTTTGTCTTTGTGTTGCACTATAATTTATAGAAAATGGAGTAGAAATGATTACAAATATGTTTCATTAAATGGCAGGAAACAGATCATACTGACATAATGATGATAAACTTTATTTTTCTTAATAGTGCATATCTACTATGCAGATACACAAACAACCTCCCAGGAGGCCTATAAGACAAATAGAATTTTAAAAATCAACATATATTTTTGTAAAGGCCTGGTTTCACAGACAGGTCTAACGTTGGCAGACCATAGTTCAATTAGGACATTAAAGTATTTTATTAACAAGCCTTATTATAAACATTAGGCTACTAGTGCATCTTGAGACTAAACAAATACACTGATATATTTTGAGATCAGTCAGTGCAAGTTTCTTTCAGTTGAAAAACAGCTCAGAATTACATTTTATGGCTTAAGAATCGACTGTGAAACCTTGGGATTAATAAAGATAATAGCATGCTATTTCAATCAATTTAGTTTAGTTTTTTTAATGCAAAACAATTCTTTTTTTAATGCAAAACTATTTTTTTTTGTATGCATCTGATTGCAATATCAAACTGATAAATACTCTGATTAATGTATGTAGCCTACTTATAATGTAAAGACTTACAGCAACAAAACGCGTTAGTTTCAAGGCAATCGTTCAGATGTGATGAGTTTAACTCATGTTGCCTTCATGTGAGTGGATTAAGTGTAAATGAAACACACTTCAGTTTGTTATTGTGATGCACAATTTCTTCTTTCCAGCTAAAAGCTGAAGAGGCCCGAGTGACTCTTCGATTGGAACCGTGTTTTCTCTCTCTCTCTCGCCCTGTCTTTCCTCATTTCTGTCGCTCTCTGGCCATCTGCTGTGTAAGTGCAGCACTATTGATCAGAATCAATGCGCCTCGGACCCCATGATGCTGCCGTTACCGTCGCGCGCTGCATCTGTTCGGGGCGCGCGCAGAGATCCTGCGGCTCTCGGTAAGTCTCTGACCTTCCTCCGGCATTAAACGCGGCAGAAATGCGCTTCTTTTGCTCGTAAATACGCTTTTATCCGAACCTGCGCGGCGCGTCACAAATCACATCAGAGAGAAGCGTGCACGAGGTCATTCTGAGTCTCGAGACGAACGGAAAAAAGAAATCACCCGGTGTTTCAGTTATTAAACCCGTTTCATATTTGTATTGCGCCGCGGATGTAAATATGACAATACAGTATTTGGGCTCGGCGAACATAACGTTAACCTCCTGTTACAAAAAATAAATAAAAATAAAGTAGTTGGACTTTTTAACTTTTACAAAGATGAGGTTAGTTTTCTGATATTCTCAGTGATTTTGCATATTTAAAATCTAATTTAATTTCAATATACAGAAACATGTTTATGTCATGCATATTGTTGGCTGCAATATTCTCATTATGTGAATTTTATTCACATAAAATATCAATATAATTCTGATGTCCAGCAAAAACCAATAACTGTCAGATCTAAAAGTATCACTGTTGTTTTAAAGTTTATTTTATTGTAGCTAGCCTATTATTAATGTCATGCATTATTATGCATTATTAGGCTATAGCATATTTTAGGCTACTTGAAATGAAGATGATTTTAATGCGACGAGCTGAAACACTCGTCCAGGGCCCTTGAGATCTGTTCCTATACGACAAAACGAAATAAAATCACATTTTAAAGGTTAAAACAAAGATTAAAAGACTTTCAGAAAAGGTTTACACACACACACACACACACACACACACACACACTGAAGGCAGTTGGTTTGAGTCTGTTGTTCGGATCTCGTCGTGCATGAAATGCTTTAACAGGTGCGCAGAGATTATTATTAATTGTAATTCTCTAATTAAGTTCGACTGAAGTCAGGAAGTTTCACATGCGTGTAAATCTGACTCATATCTCACATGACAATAACGCTCTGAATAATTTAATAGATCAGAGAGATTTGTGTTCAGAATGCGGCATTAATTCATACAATGTTTTTTTACGTGAAAAAAATCTGATTTAAATTAGTCATGCATGATATTAAAACTCACACGCGTGCATTTATTTCCTATTCTAACTGTAAATGACATAAAAGTCTGTAGCATTTCCAAAAGTGTCGTGATTTATTTTGTTGAGCATGGCGGCTCATGAACCATAAGTAGTTGAATAAATACATTGTAAAATATTTTAATTATTTTGAAGATTTAATGTAAGCTTATAAAGGGTTTAGAAACACAACACGACGTTAATATCTGACATTGCATTACCTTTTGGCCGTGGTTTTATTCTTCCTGATTTTCACATGACATTATTATTTTATTTTCTTTGGGAATGAAGATGCTCTGTTAAACGCATCTTACACTGATATTTTTGTGGGATATTAAGGATGCAGATTTGAAAGGAGATCAGGTGACCTGTGACATTTGACCTCTCAGAATAACCTGATCACTGGAACAAGGATGTCAAACAATGCAAGGAGAAAGAAAGGGGGGTTAAATTAAATAATTCAACTACAATTATTTAAATGCATTTGGCTACAAAACTGGACTCAATAAATATGTTGAAATTTGTAGCCTAAAACTAAAATGCATGGTCCCTAAAGCCGTGTTAAACTGAGGTGTGTGTGAAAGTGTGTGTGTGAGAGGGTTTGTTGAGTGTCTCTGATGATCATATTGATTGTTTTGAGTGTTCAGGGTTAATTAATAACTGCTCTTGCTTTGCATGCGTGAGCAGTTTAACATGGAAGTGTTTTACTGATCGGGTTTTCTCTAGAAGAACGCTTCTGTTGCATATTTCTCCATGATATCTTCATCGTGTCTCGTTCTCTGTTGCTGAAAGGCTGTATTTTGCTTGCTGTGTTTCAGGAGCCGTGACCTTTAACCCTTGACACGTTCACCTCATTGTGTTCATGAAAGAGACGAGCAAACACGCGTGGACGACACCACTGATACCTCACCCTGAAACCCTCCTCTTATATATATATATATGTATAAAACCTAATAAACTGAATATATGTCTAAATGAACTAATGCATGTAAACACTATGTAATAATCAAACTTTTTTTAGGTATTTCTGAGGTTTACAAAACACTTTGTTATTTTGACATTTGAATTGATTGTAATTAATCTCCCTACAAAAATAAAACAAAATAGAAATGAGACTTTAAAGCCTCCCTGTAACTGAGAAGACATATAATAAAACATAAAATATAAAACATAACCAATAATCCAAGATGCAATAAAATAAAATATATAATATGTGACCCTAAACCACAAAACCAAGTCAATTTTTCTAAACTTGCATCTATGCATCATCCGAAATCTGAATAAATAATATTTTTCCAGTGTTGTAAGGTTTGTTATGATCGGACAATACAACTATTTCAAAATCTAGAATCTGTGAATGCAAAATATATATATACTGAGAAAATCACCTTTAAAGTTGTCCAAATGAATTCTTAGCAATGCATATTACTGATCAAACATTTATATATTTAAGGCATGAAATTTACTAAATATCTTCATGGAACATGATCTTTACATATCCTAATGATCTTTGGCATTAAAGTAAAATCAATAATTTTGACCCATACCACGTATTTTTGGCTATTGGTACAAATATACCCCAGAGACTTCAGACTGCTTTTCTCCTCCATTACAAAAATCTTTTTAAATAATTTAAATGATGCATTTTTTGTCTTATGTGTGTATGACAAAAATGCTTACTAATTTAAATTGCAGTTAAAATGTTTAATAATCTACAATGCTTGAAAATATGGATTAAATCATGCCGTTTTACTAAAATATAAACACTATTATAAAACAGTTAGCATTGTAATGACCACGCACACATCTGTCTGCCCTATTCTTGTGCTTTTCTGAAACCCTGCAGGAGAAATGAGCACTTTCCCCTGCTCTCTCAGCAAGCCTGTGTGTGTGTGTGTGTGTGTGTATTGATTATCTGAAGCTGGTTTGCATTTCTATCTTTTGCTCTGAACCACAGAACAGTGTTGTGTACAGTCATGTTTATGTCACTGCAGATGAACATCAGACTGTCCGAGATGACAAACCAAACCATATTGATTCACAGAATAATAAATTTAATAGTTTCTAATAACCAAAAATCTGTTATTTTTTCCATGCAACCAGCAGACGACTCATTATTCAGATTTCTTCACTTATGAGAATAATAGATGTGTTATATAAAATCCTTTCCATTGCTAATTTGTATATTAAAGCAATAGCCAATAGGCCTATATACTGTAGTTATGCTTGATATTATTATAAACATCACCGTTCATTTACAAGCTTTGGTTTTAAGTTTAAAAACGTAATGAATGGTAAAATCTTCAAGAGCAAAGAAAGGAAGGAAAATGTGCTGCTTTTCCTTTTCCTCCCAAATTGATTTTCTATGAATCACCAACACAAGAAACACAAAACGGCACACAAATGAAATTACACTAAACAAAGCGTCGGCTTTAACACAAGACTTAGACAAAAACGCTGTAGTGTACCGTCTGCAGGGAAAGACTGATGAATGCTCTTCTACTCGTCTGACTGTGATAAACACTGTTTTCATGCATTTTGAGCTTTTCAGGAAAGAAAACATCCAAAATACACGTTTAAGGGATTGTTTTATCGCACTTTTCCAGTTGCATCTAATGCATTTCTTTAAAGACTCTTTTGTTAACTTCAGCAGCACTTACAGTTTTATCCCTATCTCTATTCTGAAGATTTTTACTGTGGGGTTTGTTCACATATCTCTCATACCTCTCATTTTAATCCTGAAAACATGGCGAAAATGTATTTTTTTCTGTCTGTTGACAGTATTTTCTGATTTATGGAGTGATGGAAATTAATATGACAACTAATTTAAATGGACCTGTCTTTATCCAATGTTTAGATTTCAGTTCTGGAAAACTGGGTGAATTAGTGCATGTTTAATTCAACAACGGCTCATTTGCATGCTTCAACATAACATTTCAGAAAAATTATAATACAAAAAGTGTTTGCTATCCTTAATGCAATCAGTAAACTGTGATGTCTATTAGTTAACACTTAGATAGATGATACCACAAATCAATTTGAAGTTTACATTTTATTTATTTTATATTATTTATTTATTTATTTTTTATACAATAGAGTTGGATATAAAGTAACATCTAATATTGGCCTGGATCGAACCTGATTTTTGGCTCTTCGTACTAAAAGTGTGGTCTAAAGAGACAAAGCCGGTGGGCTATTACATCATTCTGTTTAAACTCTGACCCCTCTTTTTAGGAGCAAGGGTCAAAGGTCAAAGTAGACACGCGAGCCAAGCGCTCTGACAGCAGGACACAATAAACAAACTAACTTTACCATAAACAACAACGTGTTTGTTTATATTTAACATAAAAAAAACTGGTTGATGATTGTTTTTGAGTGTGTGTGTGTGTGTGTGTGTGTGCTTGTTTTTTATTGGCAAAGCAATTGCACAATAGGATACACCATTATGACATTAGAATATAAAAAAGGATGTTTTTTCTTTAAAAAATGATCAATGTTTTCTCTTCCTCCACACATGGATTATCAATAACCTACGCTCGTGTTGTTCTACTTTTGATTGATGTTTGTGTTTTAAATCATGTTCAGAAGGACGTCTCTACATAAACACCGTCACGTGACGTTCTTTAATAATGAAGTGTTGAACTTTCCTCACAGATATCACCATATAACCTGATTTATGATAACTGTAAATAATAAAATATGGCTGAAGTGAGACTGATTTCTGACAGCCATTAGACTGTCAATCACAGCATCTTCTGATCAATCTGAAACAGATCAAAATGTATCGTTTGTTAAAATATAATCACGTGAGACACGTTTGATGTCTGACACTGAAGTTTATTTGCTTGTTCACTCTGAAACCATCACTTTCATGAAAACATCTCTGTTTATAACAAAACCGATCACACATTAAAAGAAGAAGAGAATATCATTCACACACTTAAAATTCACAGAAACGATTCTCGGGTAAGTCGAGATCTGCCTCGTCTTACAATCGAAACACATTCAGAAGATGGAAACACAGACAGATACAATCAAAAGAGGTCGGCGCTATCAAAAGAACTGCATTCGACATTCAGAAAGAGCGCAGAACCGTTCTCTCGGGGAGAAGAGCTCGATATCACAGAGGGAAATCATACACAGATGACGTCTGTACGGTAATGAAAGAGTGAGGAAAAGATCCCAGCAGCTGAAGGGTCTAAAACATCAACACATTAATGAACAAATTTAATAAAATGCAGAAAATGTCTATACAGTCAGTGGTTTTTATAAAGTTGCTTCTCATGCACTCTTAAAAATAAAGGAGCTATAAAAGGATTTTTTTAACCATTTTTGGTGCCACAAAGAACCCTTCAGTCAAAGGTTCTTTAAAAGGAACCATTTTTAGAATCTGAAGAATCTTTTTTTCGCCACAAAGAAGCTTTTGTGAAACAGAAATGTTTAAGGTTCTTTATGGAACCATTTGGACAAAAAGGTTCTTCTATGGCATCGTGAAGCATCTTTATTTTTAGGAGTGTAGTCTGTATTTATTTGATCAAAAATACGGAAAATACTGTTAAAAATGTGAAATATTTTTACTATTTAAAATAACTGTTTTCTGTGTGAATCTGTGTTAAACTGTAATTTATTTCTGTGATGCTCCGCTGTATTTTCAGCATCATTCCTCCAGTCTTCAGTGCCACATGATCTTCAGAAATCATGAAAATATGATGATTTGCTGCTCAAGAAACATTTCTGATTATTATCAACGTTGAAAACAGTTGTGCTGCACAATATCTTTGTGGAAACTGTGATGCATTTTATTTTTTAGGATTCACAAATAATTAGAAAGTTCAAAAGAACAATATTTATTTCAAATGTAAATCTTTTGTAACATTATAAATGTCTATATTGTGTATAATTTGATCAATTTAATTTATCCTTGATGAATAAAAGTATTAATGTCTGACACCAAAGTTTATATATAATACATATCACAAAATATGAAAATATTGCATTGTAGAAACAAAATCTGGCACGATGATATTAGTGAGAGCAATAATATCAAAATTTAAATGAAATGTGAATACTTTTATGCTGTTCTGCATACTTTTAAAACAATTTTACAAAAAAAAAAAAAAACTCCTTACATGGGAAAAAGAAATCATAATCCTGACAGACTTTTGCGTGTGATGCTCTTTGGTAAACGTCATTATGTTAGTCAGACTGTTTTTGGGCTTTTAACATTAATTAGCTTTTTTCACAAAAACATGACGGTTTTAGATGTTTATACAGTATATGCATCATACACTGAAAATAAAATGACTCAACAACATTATTCAGTAATCTGTTCAGGCCAGAACTGTCTCGGCCAATCACATCGCTTGCTAATCCTCTCAGCCAATCAGTTTGTTTGTTAATCTGCTTGGTCATGCAAAAACAAATTAGCATGTGCAAACCATTTTAGCAAATACTAAAAAGACTAAATAATAACACGTTCTGGATAACTATTAAATGCATATACAAATTATGATTATGAAGATTATTCTGCTGCATTTCATTAAATTAAGTTTCATATGAAAAGTTTTGTCACTGCATTCGGTTCAGTCTTATACGGCAAAAATATTTTTTTTTTTCTGGCTAAAACACTGTATATTTTAAATATATGCTGTAAACAGTGAAGCTGTTAGAAATGTTAAATATATCTACTTTCAACCTTCATATCACAAAATATTTCAAAATGTTTTTGAGTGGCAGGAAAATACATTTCCAGTCTTACACTAAACTACATTTAGGTTTAATTTTGTTATATATTTTTTTATTAAAATGTATTGTGTTCATATGTGAATGTGTTTTTTGGATTGAAATATATACGGAGGGCAAATTGTATTTTTAAAATGCTTTAAAAAATATATTGATATTTTTAAAATATATCTTCAAAAATATATATATAGAAAAAAATGGACAAAAAATGTATTTGTAAAAAAACAAAAAATACATTTGAACAAATAAATTTTTGACCATTTTTTTTTTTTTACATATTTTGAAATATATTTAAAAATGTTTGAAATATATTTTTTGCCGTATGGGTTCAGAAAGCAAAGAAACAAACAACACTATCATAATCTTTATCAATACATACGCTTTTACATTATCATCTATAAAACAAAATTCTGTATATTAAAAAGAGAGGAATAAATATTAAAGACGATGTGACACCTGGTTTTCAGCACACACAAAAATATTAAACATTCATAAAGACATAAACTGACATCATTCATATTCATAAACGATATTATATGTAAAGTAAACATTGATATTTCTTCAGCTCTCAGGAGCCAATCACAGCCTCCCCTTGAGGAAGCCCCGCCCAGTGGCTCCACATTGGAGCGATCTCATTGATTGACACAGACTTTGTCGAATGAAATGCTTTGATTTGACTTAACTGTGTCTATATAATAATTCAACAACATAATCCATGCAGAATATAAGCATCATCCTTGCCCTTCTCTGACATTTACAAAACGAGACTTTCTGAAGAAAAATGCATGTAGTGTTTGTGTTGTGGGTCGTTGGCAGGGTATTTCTATGTGGTTGCTAGGGTGTCATCGTTGGTTGCTAGGTGGTTACTCACTCGAGTCCATCTGGTCTGTAGATAATTATTCAAAAAAAACCTAAATTGAAGCATTTCTTTGATGTGCTTTATATTTGCATTATATTCAGGTTATTATTTTGCAACATGATGCTGTTTCATTGTCCATTTGATAAAATGAGCTGATAAATGCTTTGAGCAGATACAACTTTACAATAAGATTCCATTAGTTAACATTAGATAATTCTATTAGTTAATTGAACTGACAATGAAAAAACCCTAAAGCATTTGATAAAAAAATAAAATTACAATAAAATAATAATCATAATGCCCATATAGCCCATAAAAAAGGAAACCCTAAATATATGCTGTAATGAGTGAAGCTCAATTAAATTTTTTCAAATGTGAAATTACTGGATTGAAATATATGGAGGCCAACATTTAAAAAAAAAAATTTTAAAAAAAATATGTTTATATTTTTAAAATATAAACATGATATAAATATATTTTTATAAATATATATAAAAAAATGGCCAATGAATAAATTGGTAAAACATATATTTACATAAATATATTTTTACATAAATATTTTTTAAATTATTATCATTTTGGCCTTTTTATATCTTTTAAAATATATAATATTTATTTTTTTTGCTCTATGGCTAAGCTAACATGAACTAACAACTGTATTTTTATCAACTAACAATAACAAAAGTTATATATATATATATATATATATATATATATATATATATATATATATATATATATATATATATATATATATATAAATATATATATATATATATATATATATATATATATATATATATATATAAATGGCCAAAAAATATTTTGTTAGAAAACATATTTTGAAATTATTATAATTTATGGGCTATTTCTGGTACATTAAAAA
Organism: Carassius gibelio; assembly: GCF_023724105.1. NCBI lineage: Eukaryota > Metazoa > Chordata > Actinopteri > Cypriniformes > Cyprinidae > Carassius > Carassius gibelio. The sequence goes on along the minus strand of NC_068416.1, from coordinate 26,797,444 downwards.
AAAAATTATATATATACAATTACATTTAATTTAATTTAATTACATTTTTTAGTTTGTTGCTGTATGGGTGACCTTACACGAGTTATTAATCAGCAGTTGTATTTTTAATAAATAACAATAACAAAGACAAAGTTATGTTTAAAAAATGGCTAAACAATATTGGAAGAAAATATATTCACAAACATATTTTGATTTTTTTTTTTTAAATCTATATAAATGTAAAATATTTTATGTTTTTGCCATATGGTTGAGCTAAATCTCAATAAATACTGCAGTAAAAGTGAAGCCAATATTAGTTAACGCATGAACTAATGTCACCTTATTGTAAAGTGTCACCATTCTACCTTTCTATCCCTGATATCATTAGTTATCAATAACACTGCTGAGCTCAGTGTGGACAGTTTCAGAAATAAAATCCAGGGCAATCACGACAACCGTCCATTAGCGAGACCGAACAACCCCACATCTTGACCTCTGACCTCTGACCTCAGGCGCAGTGGGAGAGGCTGAGTTTGAGGACGCCGTCCGCGTGCATCTTGAAGAGCAGTTTGAACTCGGTGGGCAGCTGGTGAGACTCCTGCCACTTGGTGGTGAACTTGGTGCCCTTCTTGTCGTAGTAATGGTAGGGCAGCTCTTTGCCCGTGTTGGGGTCCCAGCCGAAGGGCCAGAATCCGTACAGGTGCACCTGTTCACACAGAGACGAGGCCAGCGTGAACATCAGGATCCCTGTGCTCAGACGCTTCGGGGAAAGCTGCTTCGTCTTCCAGTACCTGCAGACAGCAAGAGCGGACACTTCTGCTTAATTCAGCTGTGACCCTGAAGCACAAAACCAGTCATAAGAGTCCATTTGCTTTACATTGAGACTCATACATCAATGCTGCATAAATAAGCATTTCGTGATGTATTGGTGCAAAAAAAATAAAATTAAACAAATTAAAATGTAAATACTGAGAAAATCACATTTAAAGTCGTCCAAATGAAGTTCTTTCAAATGCATATTACTAATCAAAAACTAAGTTTTTATATATTTACTGTAGGAAATTTAAAAAATATCTTCATTGAACATGATCTTAATATCTTAATGATTTTTGGTGTAAAAGAAAAATGCATAATTTAAACCCATACAGTGTATTGTTGGCTATTGCTACAAATATTCCCCAGAGACTATTTCTAATTCTAGATGTCCTATAAAAATGTATTTAATACAAATATAATGAACAAAATTTTTATTACAATTTTAATGACCTTTATAAAATTAAATTATACTAATACATTTTACATTCATCAACCGATTGATTTATTATACATAAAACCTGTGATTTCTTTAAATTACATTAATCATAATATCAACAATAATGTGAAAATTAATTATAAACTCTTTCTAGTCTGTCTGTGTATTTATTTATTATTATAATTTTTTTGTAAAATGGAATAAAAAACCAATAACTCTGGAATAACAAAAAATTGCAACAAAAAAATTTAATTAATAAATGATGTAATTAACATAAATGTTACAGTGTTTCCATAAGAGTTGATCTCAGTACATTCTGCACTCTGGCACCTCAAATCCTCCATCGCTTTACCTGCAAAACCCAAAACTTCAGCGTGAATTAAGTCAAATATCCTCACATAGAGCTGATGGCAATGGACCGTTTACCCAGAAACCCCCGGGAAACAAAACTAATGTGTTTCACCCAAAGTGGCACACGTGTCTGAGGGAAAACGGAGACAATACACCCATGAAGGTCAGCGGCTCCTGTGTGTGTGTGTGTGTGTGTGTGTGTTCAGATGTTTCGCTCAGAGCAAGGTTAGTTCAGCCAGCATCTCTAATACAGTCACAGAAACACTGAACACAACACTTAACCACTGGGACAATACTGGGACAATGTGTGTGTGTGTGTGTGTGTGTGTGTGTGTGTTTATAGGTCTAACATTAAAGATTTTAATTCCCACACCTCTCTCTATGATGAACATGCTTTCAGTTTCTCAATTAAAATAATTTTGAACATCAACTTTTACTAACATCAATATAATTTTGTCTATTTAAATCAAATGTCAAAATATTTCGAAAATGAAATAAAAGTTATAATTAAATGATGAACTCACAGACTGTGAAACCCAGTGACTATGAATCCTCTTGTGAGCGTCTTCCAGAGTGAAATCACATCGACTCTGTTTGATGGGATTGCAGTAGATTACAGGACAAAAGCTCAGTCGATGAATGAGGGTTAAACCGGGTAACTCTCACTTACAGACATCCTGATAATCTCATCTTCTGCTCGCTTCCACGTCCAAAAACCAACATGATAGCACTTGGGAAGACTGCACGAGATCATGATTTCTGCTTCATCTGAGATATTTGCATTGGTTACAAAGCGTCATAGTTGAGGTTTGCAATCTTTAATGACTTTGCAATAATTGTTATTTTAAGAGTTCAAGAAATTATTTCAAATAAAAACATAAAATAAATAACAATCAGTTAGTAGCAATGTTCTAGAATTAATAATACATTATTAAGAATAGTTTGTAATTCGTAGTAATTAGTAAGAATTTTTAAAAGTGTTTAAAATATTTAAAATGACAAAATATAAAACTTAAGCTTTCTATTTTGTATTTTCTATTATTTTTACTTATTTATTTACTTATTTATGAAGTCTTTAGTTTTAAAACATCAGTAATGCCAGGCTAAAATTATAAAAAATAAAATAAACTAAAAAACTCAATCAGTTTTCAATAATAATAAACAACACTATTTATTTATTTAAAATAACTTAAGTTTTCGAAATATTATTAATAACGTTTATTAATATCAGGCTGAAATGGTTTTAATCAGTTTGCAACGTTTTATATTATTTATTTTTTTATTTAACAGTTTTAAAAGAGTGTAAGAAATTTTTAAAGGGGCGGTTGACTGTTTATGGGGTGCAGTCTGATTGTATTAATGCTTAATAAAATAAATAAATAAATAAAAACATTATTTTTCACATAATTTACCTTTATTCTACAATTCCCTTTATTCAGATCACTTCCTGCTTTTATGAAGCCCCTCCCTCAGTAACAGAATATGGGTTCTGATTGGTTAACTAGGCTCCTAATTTAGTTTTTTTGTTTTTTGTTGTCTCATACTTTTAGATATGCTGCTTTTTGTAACTTGTGAATCCATTAGAATCATTATAAGACCGAATCGTGATTCAGATATGAATAGATTTTACGTGGATCCTCTAGTTTTCTCTTTATTTTCTCTAAAGCAGTGCAACATGGCCACGCCCCCTGTGCTGCATGTTCCCGGGGGCGGGGTTTATCAGGGTTTGTGACATCACAAACCCGGGAAGAAGCTCATTGTAGTCCCTAAAAAGCCATTTTTGTAGGCATTAATTTAAGTGGACAGAATTAAAAAAAGAAAAAAAATAACAAACAACCACCCCTCTAAAAGTAAATATATATAAATCTCTAAAAATAAATATAAATGCAAAAATACAGAAAACCTTCATTTCAAACTATTTTCTGTAATTGATATTTATTATTTATTTTATATATATTTATTCTTCAGTTTTAAAATATGTGTAGTGTGGAGCACAAAACCAACTGTAGCACAGTTATATTGGTAGCAATACCCGACAATACAAAAGTAATTAGGATATTAAGTAAAGATAATGTTCCATGAAGATATTTTGTACATTTCCTACAGTAAATATATATAAACTTAATTTGTGATTAGTAATATGCATATCTAAGAATTTAATTTGTACAACTTTAAAGCCGATTTTCTCAATATTCTGAATTTGTTTGCATTTTCTAATAGTTGTAATAATAATCACGGCCAAATATCGTCCAATCATAAGAAGCCATACATCATGGGAATGTAGAATTTATTCATTCAGATGCTTCCAAAAGATGCATAAATCTCAGTTTCATAAAATTGACCCTTATGACTGGTTTTCTGGGTCACATATTTATTACACTTTTATTTTGGTAGCTTGGTTCTCAGATCTTACCTGTTGACGTACTGCATAATGTTTCCCGGCCAAGCTAACTGCACCTTGAGCTGGCCCTTGTGCTCTACGAAGAAATCGACGAGCGTTCGCGTGACGGTGGCCGACGTGTGGAAGAAGAAGGCGGGAATCCAGAGGATGGCTCCGTCCAGCTTCTTCAGGCTCAGGTAGAAGTTGTTCCTGTCCTGGATGGTCAGCAGGTTGTTGTAGTATTTCTCCAGGATGCTGGGGTTGAAGGTGGTCAGATTGGTCCGGCGGCCCACGTCACGGCGGAAGATCTCGGTGGGCGCGAAGTTGCAGCGGAAGACGAAGTCGTAGCTGTCGATCTGCGCGCCGCAGCGGCTGCCGGTGAGGATGCCACTGTTGCCCACCACGGCACAGCTGTTGAAGCGCTTGTTGAGGACGGGAGACGAGTCCGGCAGCAGAGACCTGAGGTTCTCGCCGATGGAGAAGACGTATTTGTGACTGGAGTAGTCGTAGTGCATTAGCTGACCCACGCGGACGCTGCTCTTGATCAGCGTGAAGTTGTGCGTGACATCGATGTACTGCGCGATCTCTTTACTGGAAAACGGATAAAACAACATCCAGCCAATAAAACGGACCCAATCATAAAGAAAAATTGTTTATATTAATATTTAGAAATACTCATATTCACTGTTAAAAAAATCAGTTAAATTTAGTACATGAAAATTGTTGCCCAGCACTAATATTTATATATATATATATATATATATATATATATATATATATATATATATATATATATGTATATATATATATATATATGTATACAATCGTCTCTTATTTTTAAACACAAAAGAATAAAAAAATATATATAAGTATATTAAGGTAACACTTTAGTATAGGGTCCAATTCACACTATTAACTACTTGTTTATTAGCATGTCTATTATTAACATATTGGCTGTTTATTAGTGCTTATAAAGTACATATAATGCATGACATTCAGTATCCTACCCAATACCCTAAACTTAACAACTACCTTATAAACTATTAATAAGGAGCAAATAAGGGGTTAATTGAGGCAAATGTCATAGTTAATGGTTAGTTAATAGTGAGAATTGGACCCTAAAATAAAGTGTGACCGATATGTTACATAAAATATGTTTGCATATAGTCCAAAAAGACAAAAAAATTGCTGAAATTATTAAAATAACCCCATTCAAAGGTCTGTTCGGTTCTTAATACTGTTCTTAATACTGTGTGTAATATGTGATTCCATACTGTAATATTTTAAGTATTGTACATATATGTGTGTGTGTGTGTGTGTGTGTGTGTGTGTGTGTGTGTGTGTAATGACACAGGTATTACAAGGAGAGGGTGACTTATGAGGACATAACCCATGTCCCCATTTTTCAAAACACTTATAAATCATACAGAATGAGTTTTTTTGAGAAAGTAAAAATGCAGAAAGTTTCCTGTGAGGGTTAGGGTTAGGTGTAGGGTTGGTTTAGGGCGATAGAATATACAGTTTGTACAGAATAAAACCCATTACACCTATAGGATGAACACACTTTACACAAAAACAAACGTGTGTGTGTGTGCGTGTGTTAGTGTGAATGCATCTGAGAGTGTGTGTGTGTGTGAATGCATCTGAGAGTGTGTGTGTGTGTGTGTGTGTGTGTGTGTGTGTGCGAGAGAGAGAGAGAGGTTCACCTCTGCTGTAAATAAGCGCTCTGGTTGAACCTCCAGCTGCTGGACTCCTGCAGGTTCTCGTTGAGCGCATTATTCAGCGACGTGAACGCGGGATCCAGGAACTTCATGGCCAGTTGGGATCTGATGAGGAGATGCACAGACAGAGGAAATGAGAAACACTGTTTCTGTTCCAGTTCACAGGACGGCCCGACCGCGGCTGAGATCAATGAGAGCCATCCAGACCGCTGTCAGTCAGCTCGCGCCCGGGGCAGTCGATGGCCGCTCTAATTAAACAGCTGCTTTTAGACTCCACTCCTGCTCGTTTGCTCACTCTCGTTTGTTAAAGCTTGTTCTGTTTCATTAGCAGAGCTGTTTGAGTCTGGGTTACAGCCTCAGAGGTCAGAAAGACTCAAGTCACTCACAATATCCCATCATCTGTCACACATCAAACCGGCTTCAAAAGAATTGGTGTGGAAACCATTTTCACTCGGAATTGCTCGTAGATTTCACATTTAAATACAAAGAAATTGCGAGTAACACACTGAATCAAATGTGATTTTTTTTTTTTTTACTATTAAAAAAATGTTTTTTTTTTATTTAAATCCAACTTGTTTTCTTTTTTTACAAGAATATACAATCTCAGTTTGTCAACTTCAACTTATTTCTTTGTAATTATTTGCGAAATTTACAAGCAATTCTGAGTGAAAATGGTTTCTATAAATTTTTATTTTAGTGTAAAAAGACTGAAATAGTTTTATTCTTGTTTTATAAAATTTATTTTGATAGATTTTACAACCAATTTGCATACACTTTAATGCATAAAATAGCAGAAGTGTTCAAATTATGTTTGGCATTACAATATTTTACACAAATTACACATCCATCTTTAAAATTCAGCATTGAAAAATAAATGTTATGCACTTATGTGAAATCAGTTAATTTTACCTACTTTATGAAAATTAAGCAGATTTAAAAATATATAATATTTAAAATATTATTATTTTTTAAACTATTTGCGATGAACATTCTTTCTTTGTTGATTGTCAGTTTAGGCACAAAACAGATTTAATACTTTTTATACTGTTAAATCAATAATTCCCTAAAATTTTGCATATATATATTTTTTATATTTCTTTGTGATTTCTTTCCCACCCCTCCCATTCAAAACTGACCACCCTACAAAACAGTGGCTTGTAAATCTGTCATTCTAGTTTATTATAACCAAATATTGTATTCAATGTGTTTATCACCTTGTTTCCTTTCATTTAGCACAGGTTTTGCATTTATTTTTGGATCTGACTGATTATATTCCTCACTGATCTGTGAAAAAGCATTATTTGTAGATCATTTTGGCTCAAAAACTAAGATGCGTAAGCTTAGATCAATGATGGATTTGGTGATAATAAAGACTTATGAGAGATGATTTATGAGGAATTTTTAAATGGCTGTTCTTTTTTGACCAGGAACACCAAGGGATATTCAGCACTGCATGTGGGTTAAAACACACTTCAATGCAGTTCTGCTAGTCTCGGCGTATGCTCTCTCTTCACTGGCAGAAGTTCAAATGACTCTCAGTAAAGCTGAGTAACATATGGTCATATCTTCCACAAGACGTGCTATGTAACCTTGACTGCAGCAGAAGCGTCTGATTACTGACTGAAATGAAACTACCAGAGGAGTAAATCAGGACCAAGGACAGCTGCTCCGTCTCAGACCATCCTTCAGTCTCACAGTCATCACAAAATGTGTCTTTTGATGCCAAAAGCTGTGTGTTTCCAAGAAACAAGGCCATTATTAAAGCGTTTTTAACATCAAACTATTGCCTCCAGCTACTATCTGAGTCCATAATAACACTTCATCCAGTAAAAAAGTGTTCTGGTCTGAATCAGGAGAGAAATCTGCACAAATCAAGCAGCTCTAAATATTTTAATATGAGAGACAACAGGAGATGCACTTTTTCACTGGAGGAAGCATTACTATAAATGATGGACTCATATTTTAGCCAGAAGCCAGAGTTTAAAGTTAAAAATGTCTCAATGATGAATTTGTTTCTTTTGTCTTCTCCAGATGTTAACTGATGGACTGGAGAAGTGTGGATTATTGTGCTGTTTTTATCAGCTGTTTGGACTCTCATTCTGACGGCACCCATTCACTGCAGAGCATCCATTGCTGAGTATTTGATATAATCCTACATTTCTACAAACTCATCCTAATCTCAGATTGCCTGAGAGTGATCACATTTACAGCCAATGTTCAGTTTTGAGTGAACTATTCATTTTAATGAATTCCATCAAATGCAACATTGTGTCCTTTACATTGTGTCCTTTTTTATACAGCCTATAAAAAAAAATAATAAATATAATAAAACGACCATAAACGTATTTGCCTATTAAAAAAAATAATATTAAATCATAATATGAAGATTTTTTTTTGTATAATTTGAAGAACTTTTTCCACTATTAAGAAGGTTTTTTAACCAGAACTTGTTGAAGGATTGGAACCATATAAATGCCCATCAAGAACTTAAATTCTTAATTCTATTAGAATCGAATACATGACGCATATAGAATATGACGCATATAGAATATATATGACGCATATAGAATATGCATACAGCAGCTGACTTCAGAAATTGCTACTCTGCGAAATATGAGAATGTGGGTTAGTCCATCTTCATGATCCAGGAGCGAACTGCGCATGCGCGCTGTGCATCATGACAGAAGGGAGAGAGGCCTTTCCAAAATGTGATTAAAGCAAGCCTTATTAATCTGAATTGGTTATATCTGCACACATGCGCATTAGAAACGTCCCTATTTGAATTCCGGACACAAACACCCCCGTTATGAGATTAAATGAATGCATGTAAGTGATAAATCATTCACTCACCGAAAGCCCGTGTGGAACATGTACATCCGCGGCCCGCCGGCGTTGGAGTATTTGGGAGCGGTGAAGATGAAGTCTTTCTTGATGGACACGTAACTGATCAACGATAAAATGAGCAAAGCGACGCTGAACATCACCAGACCCAGAACACTGACGACCCGAACCATCTCAGCCCACAAACACTGCGATTCACACCAGGAGAACGAGCATGGTGGACGCGACGCGCCGCGTCAGACGCTGCTGCTGCTGATGATGATGATGCTGATGCTGAGGAAGAGCAGGGGTCCACGGCGGCTCTCATCAGCACCGGCCGCTGCCATACCGGAACTGAGAGCATCATCCCCGCTCGCACTCGGGATTCTCGTTCAGGAACCGAAGGCGATATTTAAAGGAGACTCGATCCTTTTCAGAAAAATGCAAGAAATAAACAAGTCACTGCCGCAGACTGAAGCGCTGGAGGATCCGCGGACACGAAAGGGTTACACATGGATTATCCTCATCTCTCTCTCACACACACACCTCCACATAACAAAACATTATGCCTTTTAGATCCTTCAGTGGACTCCATAACAGCATGACAGTTTTGAAGTACATATAATTTATTCTTTTTTGTTTTATTGTCTTTGATTTTTCAACTTATAATATATTTTTATATTTTCCTATTTAATATAGGCCTATATCAAAGCATGTTTTTTTCTGATTTATTTTTCATTTAACAGCACAAAACATCAAGCCAGTAATGTAGTTATCAAATACAAACACACACACACACACAAATATATATATATATATATATATATAATGTAATATCCAGATATTTTATATATATACGCAAAACACGCACACAATATTATGTTCTCATAATAATTTACATTTTTAAGTTAATATAATACATACATTATTGAGATTTTTGAAATATTAACATATATTACTTTTAATAAAAAAAAAAAAACTAACAAACATCCAACATCATGGACAAAACACAACAGAACAGCAAAACCCCTCACAATATCTGAGCACTGATGTTAGATCTGCAGAGATAAAGATTACTGTAATCCCAACATCATTATGAGTTTTATTATTACAGAACACAGAATAAAGCTCATTCACTTAGACTAGGGGGGATTTACGACTCATGGAGAGTTTGTATTTATGGAAATTAAAATGTATACTAGAAATATGAACATCAACAACTGCCTCTTACTTTTTCAAAACTTAAAAAGTATTTTAAAATAACACATGCAACCAAACACACAAACCTTTATGATAAATTTCAGTCCCTTGCTAAAGAAACAGACTAAACTGTGTAAAGTTTAACTACAGAAAGCTATTAGTGAACGCCGGTGATGAATCAGGCCTTTTGTAAACACACTGAATGTCTAATGCACTTTATATAAAACATTAGAGGCAGCACAGGATATAAACCACACAAATATCAATATCTGATATCTCACTTCTCTACAGAACACAATAAAAGCTGCGAAATTGCTCCTTCTCTCATGAAAAGTTAAAAAGGCTGCAAAGGGAATAATTATGAAAAACTCATCAATTTCAGCAGCAGCAGGGAGAATTAAAGATCTGTTTAGTGGAGCAAAACCAAACGAGTTTAAAATAAACGACTTTCTGGTTCAAAGAGAGTTATGATCTTCCACAAAATCAAAGATTGCACTGAACTTTATCTGCAAAACAACATTTACAAAAACAAACAAACAAATGACTCTGTACTGTCTCTTGCTGCACTGTAGAAACACATTCTGTCCATATGAAATCTGATACATGACATCATATTGACAACATGACAAACTCATATTTAAATACAAGTCTTATTCTGTGTGTGTGTGTGTGTGTTTTGTCAATTATATCACAATATATCATATGAAGGTTTAAGAAAGCAAGTGCAGCTTTATTCCAAAAGTAATCCCAAAATACAAACATAATCCAAACAGAGACTTGACTTGGCAAGAACAAACTTGGCATGAACAAACGTGACTTGGCATGAACAGAATTAAAGTCTTAACTTAGCATGAACAGACTTTGCATGAATGGACTTGAAAAAACTTGACTTGGCATGAACAGACTTGACATATACAGGCTTTGCATGAACAAAATTACAGACATGAACAGACTTGGCTTGAAGAGAATTGACATGAACATACTTGAACAGACTCGACTTGGCATGAACAGACTTGACATAAACAGACTTGAACAGACTCGACTTGGCATGAACAGACTTGACATAAACAGACTTGAACAGACTCGACTTGGCATGAACAGACTTGACATAAACAGACTTGAACAGACTCGACTTGGCATGAACAGACTTGACATAAACAGACTTGAACAGACTCGACTTGGCATGAACAGACTTGACATAAACAGACTTGAACAGACTCGACTTGGCATGAACAGACTTGACATAAACAGACTTGAACAGACTCGACTTGGCATGAACAGACTTGACATAAACAGACTTGAACAGACTCGACTTGGCATGAACAGACTTGACATAAACAGACTTGAACAGACTCGACTTGGCATGAACAGACTTGACATAAACAGACTTGAACAGACTTGACATAAACAGACTTGAACAGACTCGACTTGGCATGAACAGACTTGACATAAACAGACTCTACTTGACATAAACAGACTTGAACAGACTCGACTTGGCATGAACAGACTTGACATAAACAGACTTGAACAGACTCGACTTGGCATGAACAGACTTGACATAAACAGACTTGAACAGACTCGACTTGGCATGAACAGACTTGACATAAACAGACTTGAACAGACTCGACTTGGCATGAACAGACTTGACATAAACAGACTTGAACAGACTTGACATAAACAGACTTGAACAGACTCGACTTGGCATGAACAGACTTGACATAAACAGACTTGAACAGACTTGACATAAACAGACTTGAACAGACTCGACTTGGCATGAACAGACTTGACATAAACAGACTCTACTTGACATAAACAGACTTGAACAGACTCGACTTGGCATGAACAGACTTGACATAAACAGACTTGAACAGACTCGACTTGGCATGAACAGACTTGAACAGACTCGACTTGGCATGAACAGACTTGACATAAACAGACTTTAACAGACTCGACTTTGCATGAACAGACTTGACATAAACAGACTTGAACAGACTCGACTTGGCATGAACAGACTTGACATAAACAGACTCGACTTGGCATGAACAGACTTGACATAAACAGACTCGACTTGGCATGAACAGACTTGACATAAACAGACTTGAACAGACTTGACATAAACAGACTTGAACAGACTCAACTTGGCATGAACAGACTTGACATAAACAGACTTGAACAGACTTGACATAAACAGACTTAAACAGACTTGAACAGAATTGACATGAACAGACTTGACTTGGCATGAAAAATGCCAACATGAGGGCTATTTATAGCAAACAATACAGGTCACATGACAAGAACCAACCAATGAGAGACAGGACACATGAACCAATGAACCAATAGCAGGATGACATGACGGTAAGGGTATCACATGACTAGACAGGAACCATGACAAGGCAAAAATATCAAAATAAAAGACAAGAAAACAAGGAACAAAAGCCACCAAACCTTTTAATTCATATTTTGAATTTGTTTCTGTTTTTTGTTTATATAATTTTTTATATGTTTTTTATTTTATTTCAGCGAATAAAAAATGTAAACATAAAATTGATTTGATGAAATGAAATAACTGTGATTAATGTCTTGTTTTTGTTACCTTTTAAGTTTTATTCCATAATTGTGACAAAAATAGTAATTGTTAATGTGTGAATTCTGACTTACTGTATCATAGTTACGACTTTTTAAAGTCACAATTATGAATTTTATTCCATAACTTTTTATCTCCTAATTTCAACTTTTTATGCCATACACTAAAACATTTTTAGTGTAGAAAAATTTTTCACTCATAAATTGCTAGTACATTTCACAAATAATATTTTATTATATATTACACATATTTGTGAATATAATATAATATAATATACAATGAACAGTTGAATACAATTTGCAAGCACTGACAAATGTTAAATGTCAGAAGGCAGTGAGGAAAGTGTGTGTTTCATGTTTGAAGTGAAAGAAAGAGGAGAAGAGTGAGGAGCTCCAGACGTTGTTGTGGGATGTTGAGGTGGAAATGAGCAGAACTGTATGGCTGAAGCATGGCTCAGATGAATGGGGACATTATATGTGGAGACGGCCGCTGTGTGTTTGATGTATAGCTCAGAGGTCAGCGGGTGTGAGACCCTTGTGTGTGTGTGATGGCCAGGCCAGGGAGGGATGCGGTTGCTAAGCAACAGACTGACCAGAGCGTTTCATGGGATTAATTTCCACTTGCAGAAGATGAGCAGCGTCAATCACAGTCACGCACATTCATCAGAGCGCAGAAACAGCGGCTAAACACTCACTAAACACTCATCCATCTGCTGCTGTCAGCCCGAGAGAAATGATTCGTTAGTGATGGAGTTCAGCTTAACTGGAGTATGTTTTCAAAACCTTTCTTTTTTTTACTTTGAAAAAATGAAATAAAAGTAACTAAATAAAAAACTGCCCGATCTGATCCAGTTTACTTTGGCTTTAACTCCCAATGTGTATACATACAAATGTATTATTCAAAAACTTGTGAGTTTGGTGAGTAAGAATTTTCATGTTTGTGAAAAAATATCTTCTGCTCATCAAGGCTGCATTTATTTGATAAAAAAATAAAAATATTATGATTTAAAACAGCTGTTTTGTATGTGAATATCTCTTAAAATGTAATTTATTTCTGTGATGCACAGCTGTATTTTCAGCATCATTCCTCCAGTTTTCAGTGACACATGATCTTCAGAAATCATTCTGATATGATGATTTACTGCTCAAGAAACATTTCTGATTATTATCAATGGTGAACACAGTTGTGCTGATGAATATTTTTGTTGAAACTGTGATTCTTCGCGTCTATTCTCTGATCTCTGTCTCTCTTTTAACCTGGTGTACATGTACTCATGCATCACACACTGATTGACACACACACACACACACACACACACACACACAAGGTATATCTTAAAATCTATCTTTCAACATTGGCCCTTTTTTATCACATAAAAATAGGGATGGACAGATATAAGACAGCAGGAATTTTTACCCACAAACCCCTTCACTAGTGAACACAAAGATCATTGGTGCTCCCAACTCACAAATCTTTAAAAGCACAAGAAAAAGCATGTCCCAAATCATATCTTTAATATCTTTAAAAGCTATTTAAGCAGTATAATTCAGATATGAAACATAATTATTATATGATATTATACTGCATTACATTCATAATTTTTTGCCAGGATTTTCACTTTCATGTCAATTTTGTCATTTTTCTTTCTCAGTTCTTCTCAAATTCGACCTTCGAATCAATTTTGATTTGAGTAATATTTTTTCTGCTTTTTATTTAATACAAAGTTGAAATTATGATAACTTTTCATGTAAAAGTTATGACTTTTTATGACAACTTTAAACTTTTAATTTTGTTTTTATGTCAATATCAACATTTCATTTCATAATTATGACAAAAATCAGAATTTTATGTGTGAATAATCACGTCATAATGGTGTTTGACTTCATTACTTTGCAAATTTTAACATTTCTTTTAATTATTATGACTTTGTATCATTTTGACTCTTCATTTCATAATTATTACTTTTTATCTAATACATTTTTTTTTATACACACGAAATTTGGTGTGGAAATTTTTTTAACTCAGAAATAACTAGTAAATTTTACAAGAATTACAGCAAGTAACACACTGAATTAAACAAGAAATTCTGTAGTAGAAAATTTCTCATAAAAACTTTTAAGAAAACCATATTTCTTCATCTCATGTGGCAGAAACGAGCTTCAATTTGAGGCTGACTAAATGACAAAGACAAAATAATGACAAAAATCAAAATTTTTGTGTGTGAATTATGACTTTTTGTTATAACCTTTTGTCAATTTTGACTTTTTACTTCATAATTATGACTTAGTGTCTCATAACTGTAAGGGAGAGTAAGTTATGTTTATTTTTATTTTTGCATGAACTGTCCCTTTAAGGGCTTTATTGCTGCTGTAAGTTGATCAGGACTGCAGAAACATCTCATGTAAACTAAAAGTGTAGTGTGTCTAAACCAAACAGTAATTTTTAATCACTTTAAAATATTTAGAGTGAAAGAAACTATTCAAAGAAAAAAATAGCAATGCAAGTTAATGGCACATAATCAAACAGTGCAGAGTGTGAAAGCAGCTCTCTGAAATTAACTCAAAATGTTCCTGGACAAATATTAGTTTTGTGTTAAAACTGATGATCTTTTATAACCTCTGTCGACACAGACAAATCCAGCCGGACAAAGACTGTAATTGTGTGTGTGTATGTGTGTGTGTGTCTCTAATAGATGATTGATTCAGCAGCTCTGTGTGTGTTTTATGTCTTATCACATTCCTGCACTGCTTCTGTGTGTGTGTGTGTGTGTGTACGATAAGATCTGCTGCTGTCTTCACTTTAAGGGCTTCACTGATAACATTAAAACACACTTGGAAACAATGGCAGGAGAAATGACAGCATTCAGACCTTTGACAAACACAGAGACAACACATTATCAACCCTCAACATATAAAACAAAGAGTGCGGCTCATATTCTGAGTTTAAACTCTTTTTGGAAACATTTTATCAACTTCTCGTGACAATAACAAATACTTTCTTGTAAGAGAAAAAATTCAAAACTCATATTTCATTACCTTTACAGAAGTTCATCTTTTTCCATTTTTTCACAATTTAAGTCGTAATTGTTTGTCAAATTTGACTTTTAATTTCATAATTTTGACTTATGATTTCATCTTTCTTGTCATATTTGTGCATTTAAAGTTTGGACTTTACATTCATTTAAAATTTTTATTTCACAATTTTTACTTTTATGTCAGAAAAGTAAATCACAAAGAGTCGATCATTTGAGCCATATTTTATTTCTTTAAAGGTATTTCAGGTGAAATTTCTGAGACAAAATCTTTTTGTGTCAAAATCATGACATTTTATTTAAATATTTACTTTTTTAATTGTCTTAATTGTTTGTCAGTCTTGACTTGATTTCATAATATTGGCTTAAGTCACGATTTCATCTTTTTATGTCATGACTTAATCTCAATTTTGACTTTTTTGTTCACAATTTTGGCTATAGGTCATAATTTTTACATTTATGTCAGAAAAATTACAAATAGAGACTCTTTTGAGTCATATTTCATTGAAAGGGTTGCAAAATATGGCAAAGCTGATACATGAAATAAAATTTTTATGTCAGAATTTGCACTTTTAATATCAGTTTTTACATCATAATTATGACCTTTATGTCAAATAAAAAAATTGACTTTTTTGACCTATGTCATAATTTCATCTTTTTACATCATATTTATGACTTTTAATCTCAATTTGACTTTTTACATCACCGGTTGAGTCACATTATATTTATTGGAGGGTATTTTATGAGAAACATCTGAGATAAAGGTTTTGAGAATTTTTTATATTTCAGACTTATTATGACAGACAAAGTGAAGTGAGAAGTTTTTAAGATTTCTTATGAAATCCTAAAGAAACATTCAAGATAGCTGATTTTTTCTTAGGAGAAACTTACATGTGACCTAACTGTGGAGAAACAGCTGAGATGCATAGCTTCATTGATGAAGCGCAAGCAGCAAATCAGTTTAATGATGCAACATGCACTTACATGATTAGCACAGATAAGACAGCCGGCAACATTAAGATAACATTAAGATAACACTCAGATAACGTGGGAATAACTGAGGGTCTGTTGCAGAAACATTTAACACTGATCTGCACGCCTCACATTTGATGATTTTTTTTCTTTCTCCTTTCTTTCACCAAATAAGATATTTTGAAAAATTTCACGAAGCTTTTCATCGAGGAGAACTATTTCTTTAACGCTTTTGACCTGACACCAAGTAATATGGAAAAATGGTAAAATATTGATTTGTTCCTGACAAATATTTGACAGGGAGACAGTAGATGTCAGATGTAGTAATTGCAGTCTTCAGCAGAGCAATTAGCAGCTGAAATATAAATTAAACAACACGGTCTGAGCTAAGGCCGGCAGAAGCAAGATTAACAGGTCGAGACCTCATCTCAGACAATCTCCTCCCATAAAACACCAATCTCTCCTAATGTTTTCTTGTCAAGTGCATTTCAATCAAATTACATTTCTAATGCAGGAAGGAACATATATTTGTATAGTTTTTGTGGCATTTGTTTAGGAGAGCATCAGTATCACTACTGATCATATTTACAGTTAGCGATAAACATCAGGGTGTAACTTGTCCTGTATTATACATTGCTTTTTTGTAGCTTTTAATCTGTGTCTTTACAACGTGGATCTGTAACGTTCCCTGTAGATGATTTCAAATCAAAGAGACTATTCCTCCCAGAGAGATTTCTCCTCACACATTTCCTGAGACATTAAGTCATAATTATGAGAATAAAAATCGAATTATGAGATTTGAGAAAAAATCTAATTATGAGAAAATATCATAAATATGAAATAAAATGTCATAATTAGATATAAAAAGTTAAAAGAATTACAAAAAGTTAAAAGTTAGGTGAGAAAACGTCACAACATTCAAAAAGTTAATTATGAGACACTAAGTCATAATTACGAGAATTAAAGTCAAATTATGAGATAAAGAGTAACAAATAAAATAAAAAGTCATAATTATGATATAAAAAGTCGAACTAATGACAAAAGTCAAAAGTTATGAGAAAAAAGTCACAACATTAAAAAAGTAAATTATGAGACATTAAGTCATAATTATGACAATAAAAGTCAAATTCAAAAAGTCATAAATAAGATATAATTCTACATAATGAAAAACCACATAATAAAAAGTCAAAGTTAAGCGAGAAAATGTTATGACACTAAAAAGTAAAGTATGAGACATTTAAGTCACAATCTCAATATTAAAAGACAAATAATGATTTAAAGTCATAAATATGAAATACATCAAATATGTGAAGTAAAAATGTATAATTATTAGATTATATGGCAAAATTATAAAATAAAGGAATGTTAAATTATGATATAACATCAAAATGATAACAAAAAGTAATGACAGAAAAACTGATTATGACGAAAAGTAGAAAATATGAAAAACTAGTTCATAACTTAAATATTCATTATGTTATCATTTATACAAAAAATTGAAAATATGAGATACTAAACCATAATTTTAAGAATATTATCTCAAAATATTTATCATGTAGTCATTATTGCAAAAAAATTAAAATATGAGATACTAAACCATAATTTTAAGAATATTATCTCTAAATATTTATTATGTAGTCATTTTTACAAAAAATTTAAAATATGAGATACTAAACCATAATTTTAAGAATATTATCTCAAATATTTATTATATAGTCATTTTTACAAAAAATTGAAAATATGAGATACGAAACCATAATTTTAAGAATATTATCTCAAATATTTATCATGTAGTCATTATTGCAAAAAAATTAAAATATGAGATACTAAACCATAATTTGAAGAATATTATCTCTAAATATTTATTATGTAGTCATTTTTACAAAAAATTGAAAATATGAGATACTAAACCATAATTTTAAGAATATTATCTCAAAATATTTATCATGTAGTCATTATTGCAAAAAAATGAAAATATGAGATACTAAACCATAATTTTAAGAAAATTATCTCAAAATATTTATTATGTAGTCATTTTTACAAAAAATTGAAAATATGAGATACTAAACCATAATTTTAAGAATATTATCTCAAATATTTATTACGTAGTCATTATTACAAAAAATTAAAATATGAGATACTAAACCATAATTTTAAGAATATTATCTCAAAATATGTATTATGTAGTCATTATTACAAAAAGTTGAAAATATGAGATACTAAACCATAATTTTAAGAATATTATCTCAAAATATGTATTATGTAGTCATTATTACAAAAAGTTGAAAATATGAGATACTAAACCATAATTTTAAGAATATTATCTCAAAATATGTATCATGTAGCCATTTTTTAAAAAGTTGAAAATATGAGATACTAAACTAAAATTTTAAGAATATTATCTCAAAATATTCATTATGTAGTCCCTATTACAAAAAGTTGAAAATATGAGATAATAGGCCATCATTTTAAGAATATTATCTCAAAATATTTATTATGTAGTCATTATTACAAAAAGTTGAAAATATGAGATACTAAACCATAATTTTAAGAATATTATCTCAAAATATTCATTATGTAGTCATTATTACAAAAAGTTGAAAATATGAGATACTAGGCCATCATTTTAAGAATATTATCTCAAAATATTTATTACGTAGTCATTATTACAAAAAGTTGAAAATATGAGATACTAAACCATAATTTTAAGAATATTATCTCAAAATATTTATTATGTAGTCATTTTTACAAAAAGTAGAAAATATGAGCTTCTTAGCCATAATTTTAAGAATATTATCTCAAAATATTTATTATGTGGTCATTTTTACAAAAAGTTGAAAATATGAAATACTAAGCCATAATTTTAAGAATATTATCTCAAGATATTTATTATGTACTCATTTTTACAAAAAGATAAAAATACGAGATATTAAGTCATACATTTGAGAATATAAGTCAAAATAAAATAGAAAAAGTCAATTATGAAAACAGTGGAAATATGAAATGTCAAAAGTATGTCAGGCAGTCAATCAGCTCAACTAATGAAAACTTTCTAGACCATCAAAGAGGATCCGTTGCTTTGGCCGACATCAGCAAGAAAACAGCAATCAGATAAGTGAGGTATGGAATGCTGGGTAATTTTTCTATTTGATAATACTGTACATTTAACCTGTGTATCAGCAGCGGACAGACTTTACAGATAATAAGTCATGCTGTGTTTCTGCGTGTCAGTAACGCTGATAAACTCGTGTTTAAGCAAGCGTCTTCTCTGATCCTGTAATCTCAGTCTCTGGTTTCTTATTAACTATTCAGGTTAACGTGAGCTCCTCTCTGGCACGACAGAGTAAACGCACCAAACAGTCATGTATTTATTCAAGACTCATGAGAGAATGAGAGAAAGGGAGGTTTCAGTGCACGCTTGAACAAGAGGATGAGATAATGAGCCAGTCTTGTGTGTATGTTGACCTAACGTGGTAAGACATAAAGCTTTTGTAATGGTGAATGGAAGCTTGAATTCATAAGTATTTATACAAATCACAGCATACAAATTTATCAGAAAAATGCCACTGTGTAAAATACATATGTTTAGTAAGTGTACAATCTGCTTATGCATGACTGATGAATAGGTTTAGGGGTGGACCCTCATGCTTACTTTTTTCTACAAATCATGTTTCATATGTTTCTACAAATATGTTTTTGCATAAATCACAGCTTACAATTCTTAAAATACTTACATTTAATAACTACAATCTGCTTTTAAGTTTTTTTTTTTTTTTTTTATACAATTTTGTGCCAGTTAATACATATAAATTCATACAAATCACAGTGTATAAATTCAGGCAAAAAAATAAAATGCCTATATGTAAATTACTTGCATTTAGTAACTGCACAATCTGCTTATGTCCAACTGATTGTTAGTTTTAGGCGTGGGCCTTCATGCTTATTTTTTTTCAAAAATCTGTACGATTTTGTATGAATCACAGTGTACAAATCAGACGAAATACAGCACTATGTAAAAAAACAAAATCTTATATTTTCATACAAATCATTATGCAAATTAATTAATGCGAAAACACCACTACATAAATCAACCCTTTATTGGCTATTGACTTCACAATACTAAATGCTTGAAAAAATTAAACTTAGAAAAAAATTGGATTTAAACAATAACGGCCCATTCGCACTAAGAATGGAAACAATAACGCTAACCATAACAGTATTTTTTTTATGTTTATTTTAATAGAACACATAACTGCAGCAGTGTGACTTTGCTTTAAAGTTGGTTGGATTCTGATTGGCGGTCTATGATTTTTATCATTCATGTTCGCCTTTTTCTGAAAATCGTACATTTTCACACAAATTTTGAATTCATACAAAATCGTAAAATAATTACATTTTCTTGTGAGATCTGGTTGGAAGGCCAGTCTATATTAAAGAGGACATTAACAAGCATTCAGCTCAGAAATACGCTTAATTCAACATTAATTTCTCATATTAAGATAACCATAACAATATAGTTATTGTTATAGTTGTTTCTGCACTCATGTAATCATACTATTTCTCAATAAAATGCTACAGTTTATGAATAACAAGTGGTTCTCTAAGTCATGTGATTATTAAACCTCTTCACAGGAGCAACTATAAATGTAAGCTGTTCTGTACTATATATTTTGACAGGCAAAATGAAGCATTAAAATGACTGAACGAACTGAGACGACTAAAATGGTTCATATTGGTTAAATATATAATTTTAAAAAAGTGAATGAAAAAATGAATACTAATAAAATTAAAAAAAAATTACTATGGATATTATTCTGCAAAAAGTGCTGTCACTGCACCCCTAGTTGTGTTATTCTCTGATGTTTAGAGCGATTTAGACTTTTTGTCATAACTTTGGCTTTGTCATTATTTCAGCTGTCAGTTATGTTTATATGATAAGTTATATATTATCTTTTTACATCATAATCATGACTGCTTATTTCTAATGTTGAATGTTTTTGCTTTTTAATACTTTCAAAAATAATTGTTACTTTATCTCATAATTTGAAGTTTATTCTTATAATTATGACATATTCTCATAATTTCTTTTTTAATGTCATGACTTTTTCTGACCATTCATTTCCATGTCATTATTTCACTTTGTATGTCATATATTTGATTTATCTCATAATTTTGACATTTAGAGTGATCTCATCATTCCTTTTTGTCTTTTTTGTCTCATAATTTGAATTTCTCATATCTATGACTTAATATCTCATAATTTACTTTTTCTAAATGTCACAATGACTTTCTCTCAAAAATTTTAAGTTTTGTCATTATTTCAATTTTATGTCCTAATTATGACTTCTTATCTCATAATTGACATATAATCTCATAATTATGATTTTTTTGTGTCATATTTAGACTTTTTATTTCATATTTGTCCTTTTATCTCATATTTGTCTTTTACTATTGTAATTAAGACATTAAAACTCATAATATATATTTTTATATTATAACGACTTATTGTCACTATATAACTTTTTATAATGACTTCTTATCTCATAATTTGTTTTTCGGTCTCATAATTATGTATGACATAATTTAAACATTTTTGTAAAGTTTGTTTAAAATTCATTAAAAAAAAAGAAGAATTATGAGCTGATCCTTACTGTTAATCAGCAAACCTGAGCTGATCCTCTGCTGATCTGGAAGAGTTCACATGTTGAGCTGATCGTCTCCGTTGATTCGGATGGGTGAACATTAACCTAAAAACACTTAATAGAAAAAGTGTGATACTCAATGGCAAAAACAGCAACCATCTCCCGACACACCGGGGGAATTTCACACTTCCATTCATGTTTAATTGAAAAGCTCATCCCAGATGAGGTCATATCACAGTGTGTCAGATCAAAACCTGTTAGTTTCTCTCTCCTCTCTGAGGAACTGCAGGATGGTGTTAGGATCTGCCCAGAGCCCCCGAACACTTTCAATAGTGCGCTGTACATCACCAGCCTGCTGTCCTCAAATCAAGAAACGCAGGTGGATAATGATACGAGGCTCTGAGACATTTAGAAACCTCAAAAGAAGTCATTCACCATCTATTGACTTTATACTTTATCATCCTGCTATAAGAGAAAGTGGCTTTGGACTCCAAGTACAGCAGAAAGAACATTCATAACACAAACATGCACAAAAAAAAAAATAAAGGAATTAATAAATCAATAAATAATACTATAAAACACAAACTACAATAGCATTGATAAATATAATATAATATAATAATAGTAAAATAATCCACATCCAATATATAGTCTCTAAATAAATAAATAAACATATAAAATATGATAATTGTGTTATCTTCTTCATATTCTTCTTCTTCTATATTATTATTATTAATAATAATAACAACATAAAAGAAAATAATAACCCACAGTCTCACAGAATGAATTTTAAAATAAACAACAAATATAAATGACGTACTACACATCATATTGTAAAACATTATAGAAACTTGAATAATAATTGTAATTAAAAAAAAAATTATATAATAAATAAAAACTACAAAGAATAATCCACATCCTGGATACAGTCCAATAAAAAAAAAAAATATATATATATATATATATATATATATATATATATATATATATATATATATATATATATATATATATATATATATATACTCCACATTATATTATAAAAAATTGCATAAACTGTTTTAACAATAATAATAATAATAACAATATTTATTAACATCACAACCAATCCAACCACAGAATAAGACTTTTGTTAAGTCCAGTCAAGTTTGGAGCAGATCAGAAACCATCACATAAAGTTTATTCAAATAATGGCAATTTAATGGAAAACTTAGAAGCTGTTATCCAAAATTAAAATGTACCAATTATTGCTTTCGATGTTCTTCATTTCTAACTTGCTTCAGATAAAATGAGAATCATTTGAATTGTAAATATCACACTAATAACTCAGATAACCCCTTACTGGAGCTGTTCACCATTCACTTTCACTGTATAAAAAAATAAATAAATGTATGAATGTATGAATTTATAATGCTCGTTTCAGGTGATCTATTCCTTTAAGAAGGACACAGTGGTCTCAGGTCGGTTCATAAACTCTATTCTCCACTCCATTATCATTTCAATAGTGTCGCTGCAGCAGGACTAAAGTGCCGGCCTTCCCTGGTGTCCATCTGAGTGGTTTTCACACCCTCCATCTCTCTGTCACCTCCTCATCATCTTCATCACCAGCAGCTCCTCTGCGCTCCCCCTGAAGTGTTTTAAGGTGTGTGTCCTGCGGCCCGAGGCTTTGGGACGCGCTGATGAGGAGATGATGAGGGCTTCTGCATGAATAAATGATCGCGTGTGGAATCCACCGGAGGAAATAGAGCCAGCGGCTAATGAGGAAGTGTTTCCTCCTCTGGAGTGGTTTTATACGCCAGAAAATAAAGCACGACCCACGCTTCGTAATTACTAATGTCTCGAGTGCATTCCTGCCCATGAATTAATGATGCCAGAAGATGGGATGGTGTGATATTAGTACCTTTTTCCGCCTCCTCTCGCTATCAAATCAACTTTTTAGATGAGTAAAACTAAATGGGAGTGTGGGGTAATCGTCCAAACGGGTCTCCATTGGAGCAGCTCCATTTCGGACGATCCCAATGCTATTAATTAATAAACGTGTTTTCCTTGTTTGGTTTTTGAGCTAAAAACAGGATTGTTCAAGTCTTGAGCTGCAGCATGTGTTTGGCTGTAAAACATCTCATTCGGCTGCAATGCCAATGGATGAAAGGTTTTTGGCACACAGTCATCAGAGATTGGCAACCGACCAAATTATAGACCAATCGTTGGAAGAAATCTGTACTGAATATCTGTCTCTGTTTTCCCCAAACAAACTGAAATGAAGCAAAATACAAGCTACTCATCATACAAAGTTGATAAAGGAAAAGACAGTTCACTCTTTGGGCATCTTGGTAAAACTATTGGACAAAATCCAATTTCTGCCACATGAGGGAAAAAATAATGTTTCGGTAAATCATAATTATGATCAATTAATAATAATTATAAGTAGTGCTGTCAAACGATTAATCGTATCCAAAATAAAAGCTTTTGTTTACATAATAAGTGTACTGTGTATATTTATTATGTATCTATAAATACACACACATGCATGTATATATTTCAGAAAAATGTGTTGTTTATATATTAAAAATATTTATTTATAATATAAATATATAGACAAATGTAAATAAATACATGTTAAAATGTTCAAAATATATTCTGTATGTGTCTGTGTTTGTGTATTTTTTTATATACACAGAACACAAACATATATTATGCAAACAAAAACTTTTATTTTGTATGCGATTATCACGATTAATCGTTTGACAGGAACAAATAAGTCCAAATTATGAGATACTACGCAAGTCATAATTATGTCGAAACTATGACAAAAAGTTTAAATTATGAGATAAAAAGTCATGACTTTAAAACATTTTGCATTATAATTGACTTGAAAATGTTTTTGTCATAATTTCTACTCATAACTTTAACATTTATACATCACATCATGACTAATGTCATAATTATGAATCAGTATCTCATAATTTCAAGCTTTTATGTCATCCTTTCTTACATCTCTTGATTCATTATTTTGTCATACTTGTGTTTTCATATCACAATTTGGAATCGCATCATAATATTTGTTTATAATTATAAATCAGTATCTCATAATTTTTACTTTTTATATCATAAATTTGACAACATATCTCATGATGTATTTCATAACTGTAACTCTATACCAATGACGTTTTCTCTCATAACTGACTTTTTGTTAGTATCTCAGCTTTTTATTTCCCAATTGTTTTTATTTCATAATTTGAATTTAAAAACTATGACTTCTCATCTCATAATTTTGACGTTTAATCTCATAATTGATTATTTAGGTCAATTTCCGACTTCTCTTACAACTGAATTTTGGTCATATTTTGCATCAAAATATGTTTCTTATGTCATAATTGCACATTTGTATGTCATAATTATGACTCTTTAGTTCAGTTTTGTAATTTAATCTCACAATTATGAAATAACAATAATGTAACCGAAAAACGTTAATTTATAAAACTAAATCTAAAAGTGTGCATATTAAAACATTTAGATTTTTTTGCTTAAACAAAAAATGGTGAGTGATGAGTTAATTGGTGAATCGTTTATTCGATTCATTCCAGTGAATCTGTTCGTTCAAACCATTCAAACGAACTGGAATATCAACAGCATGAGGTTCAGGCCAAAAAATCTAACGTTCAATGACGTAAATGTTTCAGAAACATGACGTTTACTCCTTTTAGATGTTGATATAACAACATGAGAATCCACTGTTCACCCAGAGTCCAATGCGTGCATCCTTATCTTGTCCTGTCCTGTCCTTCCCGAGATGAACGGGCCGCTCCTCATCACACGGGGCGGGGTTCGGGGCAGAGGTAGTGGGGAAATAGTTAACCCTGATGTCCAGACCGAGCGCAGCACGTGTGGATCTTCATTAACCTCCACGCAGGTGAACCGTTCATCTCAGAGAGCCACTTATTACCGGCAATAACACCAGAGCGGCCGCCTCGCTCTCTTTTTTTCAATTAAAGAAGGAGCAGTGTTTCATTAACCCCTCGCTGCTCCGGTTGGCCCGCGCGTGCCAGCCTTGTTTGGGGTCCGCGGTGAAGAGGCCCATATTTTACGGCAAACTATCACCGCGTTTCGCCGCCTGACAGCCACCTGCCCGATCGGGCCTGAAATATCGTGGTGTGTGCAAGAGAGCAAATCATATTTCCTGAGATCGGCCACTAATAAGGTGAATTCACTTTGGAGGAAAATGAGGTAAAGACCATCAGACCTTTGATACACAGAGAAATGAAGTGGACATAAAGGAAACTCGTTATTCTTTACAGGACAAGAGTGAGACAAAGTCAAACAGAGAGTCTATTACAGCTCAGAAACAGAGGCCTGTGCTATTCTGCTTCAGTGTTACTCTGGCATCACTGAGACACTATTATAGTGCTTGCCTTTTTTTATTAGATATTTTTTCTTACGTTTATTTTGATTTTGTCTTTTTTGGGGGGTCTATTAGGCTATAGTTTTTATTAAAAAAATGATTTTAGTTTTTAGTACATCTTAAGTTAAACTAAATGAAAATTATCAATGCTGCTATGATGACTAGCTTAAATAAAGTGAGTGATTTTTTATATTTCATTTCATTTATTTATTTTATTTTCATTCACTTTTGGCATTTTTCTTTTGAACAACAGTAAGAAATCATAGTCATATGACATCATCAAACTGTTTTATATGTTATATGTGTGTGTGTGTGTGTATATATATATATATATATATATATATATATATATATATATATATATCAGTGGTGGACGAAGTACACAAATCAAGTACTTGAGTAAAAGTACAGATACGAATAATAAAATATTACTCCAGTAAAAGTAAAAGTACTCCTTTTTCAATTTTACTCAAGTGAAAGTACAAAAGTACTCAATTTTGTATGTACTTAAGTAAAAAAGTACTAAAAGATAGATGTTTGCAATTTTTATATAGGCTAATTTAATTTTATATTAGCATATTTTTTTATAATCCTACTGCTCAAAATACCTGGGATTTTTTCCAAAATAGCCACTATTTGGAGTCGAGATATATTTTTGTTGTTGATATGGACTATGCTTACGAGAGTAATGTTCACTGTGAAGCTTACACTGTGATGTACCTGAGAGAAAACAGATGATAATCTGATCTTCACCAGTAAGAAAAAAGTATTTTAAAGTTTGTGGTTTTACAGAACACCACAGTTATATATGACAAGATAATAAGGCCTGCAGTTAGGAAGAACATCTTAAGGAAAATATAATTATATTTTCTTAATGATTTTTTTCCTTCTCAAATCTTGTCTGTGGTGTAAAAACACCCCTGGCCAAACGGGGTGCATCTCTTCCCCTCTTTGATAATTACTGTAGTTACCATGTTCTGAACATCACATCCTTTCTTTTCTCCCCAGATGTAATCTATCTATCTATCTATCTATCTATCTATCTATCTATCTATCTATCTATCTATCTATCTATCTATCTATATCTACCTACCTACCTACCTAACTGTTGAATAAAAATATTTGGACATTATTTATAAAAATTAGCTCCAGTTAGCACCAGCAAGCCTGCTAGACATTTAGCATCAGCTACAATATTTACTTATTTTCAGTACCGTTCTGAATAAACATTCATGTCTGTCTAACGTTACTCAAAAAAAAAAGCCTCAAGTCCAAATATTCATTTATCACCAATTAACTGTTTGACAAACACTTCCTGCGAGATCTGAATTTAAAAAAATCTCAAACATGCTCCGAAGTCCTGATCTGAATCAACCGAGTCGCGAACAGGCTCCGAAGTGCCGATCTGAATCAACCGAGTCGCGAACAGGCTCCGAAGTGCCGATCTGAATCAACCGAGTCGCGAACAGGCTCCGAAGTGCCGATCTGAATCAACCGAGTCGCGAACAGGCTCCGAAGTGCCGATCTGAATCAACCGAGTCGCGAACAGGCTCCGAAGTGCCGATATGAATCAACCGAGTCGCGAACATGCTCCGAAGTCCAGAAGTCCCGATCTGAATCAACCGAGTCGCGAACAGGCTCCGAATTGCCGATCTGAAAACTTCGACCAAAGAATGTAAAAAATAATTATATTTCTCTAATAACTCTAACTCTACAACTCTATGAAAGACTCAGATCACGTATCTAAAAATAAATTGCTATAGTAAAAGAGAAATAATAAGAGGAGTGAAGTTTCCTACCGCTCTGCTGTGTTTGGTCCT
>NC_068416.1:26736793-26766793 GCF_023724105.1 Carassius gibelio | reverse complement strand
CCGTTGCATCAATGTTATTAATAGCATAGGCAGTCGTTCTCTAGTGGATATTTATAAATAGGCTTCACTGATCTATCTTTATATCTAATTTATGCAATTTTCTCAGTATATACATTTGCAATGAATGAATAAGTAAATGAAATCATAAGAAAGAATAGATCTCAGAATTGACTCTTTGTTGGTGTTTGTCTGTATGACTAGCGTCTGGTTTGTGTGTCTGTATAAAGTCTGTCCTCTGACCTGTAAACGTCTTGTTTGTTGCGTCCGCTCAGACTCTTGAAGCGGGAGGAGTGTGAGCTGCTGATTGGATCTTAACCCCGGGTCGGCGCTCTTGATTGGTGGACATGTTGTTATTGATCGTAGAGTCAGTTTGAGGGTAATTTCTGTCTTGTCGAGGGGAAACGGTGAGTCACGAGTGTGAGACGCTGAAAAAAAAAACATTTAGAAACATCACACTGAAGAAACACACACATGATCAGCAGCGTTTCTGAGTGGAACAGGGTTATTAATAACTATGAACCTGAAAGAAAATGAATGATAGAAAAAATACATACTAATAGCAAAAGTACAAATTAAAAATTTAATAAAACTATGTAGAAATATTAAAAATAACTGACAAAAATTACAAAAGCATTTGACAGGAAAATGAAAATGAAGACAGAAATTAGAAAAATAAATTCTAATTCAAAATATGAACTAAAACTATAATAGCAGCCTATTAAAATAATATAATAAAATATAAAATAAAATATAATATTACAATAAAATATTGCCAACAAGGCCAAGCAGCAGAAAGAAAGAAGAAGTTCAACCTAATATAAAACTAAACAAAACTGTAAACCAATTCAGACTCCAATTCACTGAAAAGATCCGCCTCAAAAGAATGATTTGTTCAGGAATCAAACATACATCTGTTTCTAAAGAGCTGAAACTGATATTTCTGTTTAGTAAGAATGCATTAAATAGTTTTTTTATTATTATTATTTATAAAAGATTGTATTTCAAATAAACGCTGTTGTTCAAAGAATCAGTTTAAACAATTCCCCGGAAAGAATCGCTTCAGAAGAGTGATTCGTTAAAGAATCAAACAGATTCTAAAATGAATCAGAAGATATAGGAAACACTTGATTGTTGACATTGTAAATATTAAAAAAATTGCTTGTGAGCAGAATAATTTTTAATCTATTAAATAAAAACTAAATGTATATGCAGGAAAAATGCATTAATTAGAAAAAATATATAATGCTACAAAACAAAAGGGATGTCATTTATAATGTTAGAAATAAAAAAAGTCAATGTAACAAAACAAAAACAAAGTCATTTATGTTACAAAAGATTGTATATAAAGTGTATTGCTCAACGAATCTCAGCTGCAAAGAATCAATTCAAATGTTTTGATTCAAAACAACTGACAGAAACAATTTCCCAGAAATACCAAACAAATGAAACCTTGCACATGAGAAAGCACTTGTTTTTGTTTCATATTTAGAAATGATGGAAAAGAACTTGAGTCACCATACTGTGACGGTGTGTGTGTGTGTGTGTGTGTGTGAATCAGCCTGGGAGATAATCAATAGGGCTCAGATGTGTGTGTGTGTGTATTCTTTCCCATCATGCCTCAGTCATCTGTAGAGCATCATGAGCGCAGCACCCATAATCCCTTCTGCTCCGTGTGGCATTTCTCTGGCTGTTGATCACAGATCACGTGCTGATCGATCAATAACTTCGGCAGACTGCAGTCATTTGAACGGTAATTTTTGAGATGTAATATATCCAGGAGAGTTTATGTTCTTGAGCTTCAGCAGGAGAGTTTTTACAGTGAGTGTTGTTCGCTTGAAGTGTTTCAAGGACAGTTTGTCTATTTCTTTCTCTCTCATTGTTGTAAAGCTGTGTTGGGAATGAAATACTACAGTAAACGGAAAATCCCTGAAATTAGTCATTTTGGTGAATCACTTGGTTTAAAGGTTTCATTTGAATGACCTGCTTCCCAATATTTTATGTGTGTATGTATATATGTATGTATACTGTATGCATATACAAACCATAACACATTTAATATTTAAAATATTTAATGCATAATTTGTGATTGCTACATATGCATACATCAATTTTAGAACCAGTGCAATTGCAACATAGTGAAACAAAACAGTACTTTATTCTAACGTTAGAAATGTTTACTGCTGGATTTTGCATACTTTTTCAGTAAATTTACAGGCAATAGTACATGCAACAGTATGCAGCATACAGGACACTAGTAATTCTTTAATGAATATAAACACACAGCCACATCCTGGTATAAACAGACTCCAAACCAGACTAGAATCTACTGTAGAAAAAAGTTATGGCATTGAAAACTTATTTTCTATTTTAAATAAATAAGTGAATATAGCATACAGTACACCAAACAGTCGAGTCCTGATACTAATGAGTCTCCAAACCAGGACACAAAACATAAACATGCCCTCGTAGGAAAGAGACGGATGGGGAAAGAGAGTGAGCGAATCCCTCTCTCTCTCTCTCTCTCACACACACACACACACGAGCGGCCGATACAGTAATGTGTGTGTGTGTGTGTGTGTGAGGTGGGAATAGGCTGTCATAGAGAGATAGGCCGAGCTCCGGATCAATAGGTTTACTATGGCCGCTGGCCAGCGCTTGTTTCCATGTTCTCTTAGGCTGGGATTCACTCATCAATACTTTCATTGGGTCTCTGGAGCTGCAGGCTGCACCAGTAATCAGGGATATTTTTAGAGGCCTAACACTCTTTCTGGCAAGGTTATATCGCTGGCCTCTGCGCCTCGCTCTCTTTATCTGGCTCTGGCCGCCGGTGATGGTGAGTAACTAACTAAAAGTAGTCATGCTACTAACTTAACTACTGTATACAGTAGCTGTTTTCATAATGACTTCACTTAACCAGTGACGTTTCCTGACAAAAATACGGATTTAAATATATAACGTTTTTTTTTTTTTTGAAAGATGTCTCTTCTGCTCAAAAGTACAGTAAAAATTATTAAATATTATTGCAATTTAAAATAGCTGTTTTCCATGTGAATATCTGTTCAAATGTATTTGATTTCTGCGATCAAAGTGATCATTCCTCCAGTCTTCAGTGTCACATGATCTTCAGAAATCATTCTGATATACTGATTTATTGCTTATTTTTGCATGCTTATTTGCATGCTAATTAAGCATGCTTTTTTATTTTGACAATGGTATTTTCTCTGTATAAACACAAATCATTGATTTATGTGTAAAAAGAAAATAAATAAAAATAAATAAATAAATAAATATATAGCCATTTCAAAATACTGCTGCTTTTTTTTCAAACAGTCCTTGAGTCTAGGGTGCATCCAACAGTATAATGCTGTCTAGTTAGTGAGCATTTTTTCTTAGTAAACTGCATACAAAATAAGTGTAAAAAAGACCAGAGAAGAAGCTTTATTTTCAGGAGTCTATATGATGAGTGTGTGGGTGTTGTATTGTGCAACACTGAAATACCTGGGTGTGGTTTTATATCTTTCAGGTGCATTCTTCCTCGGGAATGACACATGTGTGATCTTCACACTCATGAACACATCCGTATCCGTCCTGAGGAGATGAAAGTCAAGTCATAATTAACACAATCAATATCAGCATCTTAAACAGACGCTCCACGTCACATTAGACCCAAATATATTATGCAATTTCCGTGAAAGTACAAAAAGTTGGACAGAAAAGATCACAGTATCAATGAAATACTTAAATATGTTGTGGTTTTTATTAGATGCATGTACGTTTTCTCAATATTCTTAGCATTAAAGGTGTATTTGTGCATGTTTATTTAACATACATGACACGTGGCTTCATATTTTGTCATCTAATTCAATGACGTAAGCACATTTCTAGGTGTAAATGACATTGTACTATATGTACTAGCACAGAACCACCGTTAAAGCCACAGCTTAATCATTTTAAACCTAAAAAAAAAAAACTTCCAAAGTATGGAAGACGCAGAGTCATATTTCAGAGACAAAGACGTGTCAGTGTGTCCTTAATGACGACAATATGTCTATAGCACATTCATACAAGCACCAAATGATATCAGCTTATGGCTGATGACCCTATCAGGAGAGACAGAGAGACACTTCCAAGTACATATTCCTCATAATTAATAAATGAAAAATGTTACTGCAGCTAATCAATAGTGTAGTTAGAGGGAATTGATCGGGCTGGGAATCTCTTCTCGGCGGCTCAGATTTTCCCCCTATTCAAAACAAAAGACTCTCCTGAGAACCATCTGACTGACAGAGCGTCAGCGCCGAGCCGTCCTAAAACACACCAAGAGAATTAATTATCATCAGCACACAACTGATCTATCACCAGAGCCATTAGAGGAGGGTCAGCGGCACACACACACACACACACACACACACACACACACACACACACACACACACACACGAGATCAGCTCCAAACCTAGTGAACCGCACGGCTGTCTCCTGCCTATACAGCCAACATCTAATTGAAATGAACCTCATTAGTGATTTTTAACATTTTACATATGCAACGACGCTAGATAGATAAATAGAGAATACCAGAATAATAGAATGATACTTAATAGATGGATAAATAGATTAATATTTCATTAGGGTTACGTTGGCGTCTCACTAGGGTCCAGGAACCGAGCTCCAGCGTGTTTTGGGACGGTTGTATATTTTTCAGTCTCTCAAAAGAAACACTTGTTCTGTTTCCGTACATAGACACCCTCGAGGCTGTCTGCGGTTCACAGGTTTAAAGATGTGTTAATAATATCTTTCATCTGTGAGTGTGTGTGTGTGTGTGATGCATATTGATCCGCTATACTCACAGCTCAGGGTTGGACTGGTCCATTTTTAAGCCAAGACGCCGACTGATGGCGACATACAGTAAATGGACTCAACCTTACACCGGGTCAAGGAGGACCAGAGACAGCTCAGAGGAGACAGACAGTCCCAGCGTGTGTGTGTGTGTGTGTGTGTGTGTGAGACAGGGTGCACTCAAGGTCATGTGTGTCCATGGCTACTGGAGCACAGAAATGTGATGTGACTGATAGCAGCTGTAACTCAAAAGTGTCTCTCTCTCTCTCTCTCTCTCTCTCTCTCTCTCTCTCTCTCACACACACACACGCACACACACACACACTGATGTGATGGGAAATGACAGCAGCACTTGATCCCTGTCTGCTTTTCTGAAGACCATCTCCCCTCAGGACCCCAAACAGAGCTGCCCAGCTCACTGCCTACGAGGAAATAGTTGCTGGATTCGGAATCACACAAATAAATGTTCCTCTCACTTTTTCTGGCATATAAATATAGCACAAGTATTGCACTTTTATTCGATTATTATTTTTCATTTTTTTCACAGAGACTCTTTTCAGGCCAGACAGGAAGAAAACACCTAGAAACTACCCACAATCCCTTAGTAACAGCAATCACATGCATATCAACAGACTAAAATCTGCTTTAACACTTTAGTAACTGCATAGCAACAGACCAGCATCTTTTGTACAGGCAAACAACATCAAATCAGGCTATAATAATTATTTAATCAACAGTAGCAGCGTTTTCTTCATTCTCTGTATTGTTTTTGTTGCTGATGCTTAGCCAGAGTTGATGCTGAGCCGATTGTGAATGAAACAAATCATGCCAATAAAGCACTTTAAAACTGATTTAATTACATTTAAAATAAACGTAATTCATAAATTGATAAATGGCCCAGTCCTGCGTGCCTCCACATGCACGCGCACACACACACACACACATTCCCATTACAGACACACACGCAGGCTGGTGACGCCCTTTTGCATGAAAGGAAACCACCTTTCCTGTCAGCAGAGCCTCCATTAGCAGTAATGTAGGAGACAACAGGTCTGACTGCTCACTAATGGAGACTCCAGCCACACACACACACACACACACACACACATACTGTCTGCCCACTTTTTCTCACACTCCCTCTACTAATTAAACATGCAGCATAAAGACCACAGCACTGAGAAACAGGAAGACAGTTCTGTCGGTCTCATTCTGACCGTCTCACTCACATATGACAGACAGATAGACAGACAGATGACAGACAGACAGACAGACAGATGACAGACAGACAGACAACAGACAGACAGATAGATGACAGACAGACAGACAGACAGATGACAGACAGACAGACAACAGACAGACAGACAGATGACAGACAGACAGACAACAGACAGACAGATAGATGACAGACAGACAGACAGACAGATGACATACAGACAGACAGAAAGAAAGATGACAGACAGACAGACATACAGACAGATGACAGACAGACAGACAGAAAGATGACAGACAGACAGACAGAGAGACAGAAAGATGACAGACAGACAGACAGAAAGATGACAGACAGACAGAAAGAAAGATAACAGACAGACAGACAGACAGACAGATGACAGACAGACAGACAGAAAGATGACAGACAGACAGAAAGATGACAGACAGACAGACAGACAGACAGAAAGATGACAGACAGACAGACAGACAGACAGAAAGATGACAGACAGACAGACAGACAGAAAGATGACAGACAGACAGACAGACAGACAGAAAGATGACAGACAGACAGACATACAGACAGATGACAGACAGACAGACAACAGACAGACAGACGGACAGACAGACAGATAGATAGATGACAGACAGACAGACAGACAGACAGAAAGATGACAGACAGACAGACAGACAGACAGACAGATGACAGACAGACAGACAACAGACAGACAGACGGACAGACAGACAGATAGATAGATGACAGACAGACAGACAGACAGACAGATAGATAGATAGATAGAAGCCCAAGTTCCCTTCTTACATTTCATATTTCATTTAAAAGCATCTTTATATTTATGCAAATAAACCACATCTGAGTGTGTGTGTGTGTGTGTGTGTGTTTGTGTGTGTGGTGTGATGGCATTCTACTTCCTGTTGCCAGTGAATGTGTGTTTCCTGCGACTAGTTCATGTGAATTAATTGTTCATGAGAATAAGGGGGTGTTTTATTAAATCACATTCCTCCTGTAGCTATATAACCACACTGGCAAATCAATACACTACAGAACTAGTCCCAAAACTAGACCACAACAAGGTCCCGTACAGCCAAACAACACATTTACTGAACGCTGTCCAAATCAGGACATGTGATAAACTTCTGCAAGCTGATTATAATCACTACAGACACAAATCCTACACATGAAAAAAATATTTTGTGTAAAAATGTTTAACCCAACCTTCTGGACCACTACCCAACCGCTGGGTCAAAAACAATCCAGTTGCTGAGTTTGTCTATATTTTACCTAGTAAATACAACCCAACATTTTTTAGAGTACTTAATACATTTTAATCATGAGTTATTTGGTCAAAATTATTTGTAAAATAATAATCTTAGATAATCAAGCTGTATTATTAGTGAAAAGCATGAAATTCATCCAGTTTGGGGTTGGTGAGAATTTTTATCATTTTAAAATAATCTTCAGAAATCATGATTTACTGCTCAAGAAACATTTCCGATTATTATCAATGCTGAAACATTTGCACTGCAGAATATTTTGATTAAAATAGAAAACCGGTATTTTTCAAATGTATTAATATATATATATATATAGAAATTCAAATAAATTATCTTATTTCATGTCAGATTGGTGCAGATTTTACTTTACAAAGTATGATGGTATTATTATAGCTTTAAAGAAACAGTGATACCATGCAATAATGAAAGTAGCTTTTGTAAAGCTTGATCAACTGATGGTCCTGAAGCCTACAAACGAAATGCTTCTCTATATGGGAAAGAATCTAGAGAGGAATGCATAGTTTCCATTGAATCATTCGGGAAAATGCAGTAAAAACAGGCCAAAACTCTGCAGTGCAGACAGAACAGTGTGTGTGTGTGTAAAAGAGGTGAATTGCAGACATAAGGTTGAGCTCTTCAAAGACACGAACGGGTGGCTTCTTGTAAGCGGGCTCTTAAATGGGCAGCCATGTGGAGTGGCCCTCACATGTCTATCTGAAGGACCAATACACTCTCCTCATCTGAGATTAACCATCTCAATTTACTGGCCAGTCACACCCCGTCACACACACACACACTCATGGCCATCGGTCATTCATTCACACTCTCACAGCTCCATAATAATCACGTGCCCTCATAAGCAACTAGCAATTTCCTGCACTCTCACTGCCTGTGTCCTCCTCTCCTCAGGAGGGCCTTTAAGGACCCTCAACAGACACCTTCCCAGGGGTCAGAGTTGGCCCTCGATTCCCAGTGCAAGCCCGTGGATCTAACGGAGACACCGCGGAGGCTGTTAGCGCCCTGGTAAAGCTAGCGCCATCGATCTTGTGGTCTGGTCTTAAAGAGCCGACTCGATGCCCAGTCACAGTCGCCGGTTATGGGACAGAAATCAAATCCTTGGGAAGGTAGAAGACCTTTAATGGACTCAAATAATGCAGGCGCAGAGGGTTCCTCACACACACACACACACACACACACACTTGGAGAAGAATAAAACACGATTCATTTTGATATTGTAAGCTCGTCCGTCTTTTATGTGAGGCTGAAGTCAATTCGGTTCAATTCTGCATGCGTGTTTTTTTTGAAGTGGTACATCGATAAACGCCTGTCGGAGTGTTTATTCAATATCACTTCTGGCTCCGATGCTCAGAATCACCCGCTAACTCATTGATAAATGAGACATCAAATATTTATCAAAACAACTCGGTTCACCGTTTAGCTTTTTAAGAATCCACTCTCTCAAGCGTGTTAAACGCTGTGTCCTGCAAATCGTTTACAAATGTTTTTTTCCACACGGTTAGAGCGCTTTCCTTGGTCTGTTTCGAGGAACGTCAAATTTTGATGAGGGCCTGCAAAATAAAACAGCACATAAATAAAGTTTAGCCTGTATTTGAATGAATATTCACAATACATATGCATAAAACAAGCAATGCAAGCATATGCAAGCACAACCTTTAAGTGGTCTTCACACTAGAAAAAAGCTTCATGAATTTGCCAAATAAAGGGCTATTTAATATACATTTACAATACCAACATTATGACACTCTTCTGCCATTTTACAAATGTTTTTCCACACAATAAAAGCGGTTTTGGTCCACGTTGAGGAAGTCACATTTTGATAATAAGTTAAATTTAGCTTGATTTTCATAGATATTCAAAACAAAAATATGATTAATAAGATATATAAAAATATTTTTATAGAAAGAACCACAGCAATAAGCAGTATTAATGTGTTTCTGACTAGAAATGTAAAGGATAAAATCATGAAAATGCTCTTTAAAACCAAGTGAAACCTAGAATGATTGGTGCCAAATAATATTTAAATTATAATCAAATACAAACATTATGAGACTCTTCTGTGTTATCAAGGAGGAAACAGTTTTGACAAAGTTTATTTTAATTTTCTTGGAGAAAGGTCTGGTCTAAAATGGGAAAGAGAATGACTTTAACAGACTTTATAAAACTTTTGAACATTAGAAATCTGTTAAAAAAAAGTTGAATTAATAATTTATAGTACCCATCCATGAGATTTCACTAAAGACTGTCGAAAAATAAAAGTAAATGTACAATGGTATTATTGCTTCTTTTGAATCGAAACTTCCTTCAAAACAACCTGTTTATTATGATTTTACAAGAGTATTAAGCTATACCAGTATTTTAACATAAATTATGGAAACTAAAGGTAAATATTTGTAAAAGAAATGTCAGCTTTCCCACAGAATCTCATCTAAAGAAGCGTTTATGAGCAAAAATCGTTCACTCACCTTTCATCCGCGATTTCTCCTCAGAAGCTTTTCCGCGGGAGTTGCCTTGGTAACAACAGCGCTCCTGGGACGCGCGCGCGGGTGAATCAGATTCCGCGGCGTTCTCACGCGAAACTGTCGAGCATAAATCGCCTTTTAGTACTTTTAAAAGATACATTTTAATTTCGCGGGAATGAAAGCTTAACGTGAGCTTAAGATGACGAGCAGATGTGAAGACTGAGGCGACGCGTGTTGCGTTTTAACAAGAAGAGCCGTTAAAAAGCGTTTAAAATACAGCGCTCTTGAACTTCCACTCCACTCGAATGATAAAAGCTACAAAACTCTCAAGGAAGAAAAGAAAAAAAAATCCTTTTAAATGTTTGAGATTGATTTAAAGAGAAAATCCCTCCTTTTACATGTTTGAATCTATTGTCTTTTGTGAAGGGAGTTGCTCCTCAGAGCTTTAATTTAACACTCAAAACACAGGAGGAATAATAATCAGC
This sequence comes from Carassius gibelio, assembly GCF_023724105.1. NCBI lineage: Eukaryota > Metazoa > Chordata > Actinopteri > Cypriniformes > Cyprinidae > Carassius > Carassius gibelio. The sequence continues at coordinate 26,756,493 of NC_068416.1, read as the reverse complement.
CATGGACTTACTTTCCTGTGAGACACTTTCCTTTCTCCTTGCTCCTTTTGTTTAAGAAAGTAGTTACATGAGAGCATTTTACAAAAACGTAAGAGTTTTGCATTGTGCCTGCATCGGATTCAGTGCATTACATTTTCAATAATTCAACAAACCATCAATTATTTCTCGCTTAATGATCTCTTCTGATCTTCACACCAAACCCTCTTTGATTTTGATATGTGGATGACCAATCAGAACATGAGCGGCCTTATTGATCAGACCAGAAAGATTCATGATGTGAGCATCTAAAAAATCTGCATTCAGGTAATGACAAACACGTATGTATTGTATTTGTAAGACTTGATTCCAATTGCTTTAAAGAAATATTTTTTTTATCAGCTGTTTGGACTCTCATTCTGACTGCACCCATTCACTTGCAGAGGATCCAATGGTGAGCAAGTGCATGGAATGCTATATTCTCCAAATCTGATGAAGAAACAAACTCATCCCAATCTTGGAATGACTGAGGGTGAGGACATTTTTGGTAAATTTTCATTTTTTTGTGTGAACTATTCCATTTAAAACATTGCAATATTGGCCAAACGTTTATTTGTGTGTAACATTCTTAGTAAGTTTAGCTAAGTTTCTTGCACTGACATGGACAAATGACTAAAACAGCACTCAGCAAAATGGAGTCCATTCACTAACACACACACACACACACTCACAATCCTACTGCAATAGAGATGATTGGAGAGAAGGACCAACAGCAAAGGAAAAATACTCTAAAGGTTTATGTGCAATTTTACAAACTGTTCTACAGTGTGAGATCTGAACAAATCCCTTAACTCATATATCATAGAAACTTTAGGCTGGAACTTTTGACTTGATCTTGAGACACAAAAGACCCTGGCAACCACATATCAACATCTTGACAACCACCCTCAGCATTGTGGGATACATTTGTTGCTTGATCAGATGGAAACGAATGAAGCCAAGCTTAATGTGTGATTGATAAAAGAGATTTCTGCCCAAGATTATTTAACTCACAAATGCATCGCATTCAACATGTGCTTGTCAATCAATCAATCAACCAACCAATATACAAATTAGCATAAATTAATTAATACTTCTATTCATCAAAGAATTAATAAAAAAGTGACATTTATAATGTAACAAATGATTTCCATTTCAAATAAATGCTGGTCTTTTTAACTTTCTGTTGAACTTTCAGGATTAAGTGAATCCTATAAAATTTTATCACGGTTCCACAAAAATATTGAGCAGCAGAACAGTGTCCAACGTTGATAATAATCAGAAATGTTTCTTGAGCAGTAAATCAGCATATTACAATGATTTCTGAAGATCGTGACTCTGAAGACTGGAGGAAATATGCTGGAAATACAGATTTTGATCATAAGAATTAATTAAATTTTAACAGATATTCACATAGAAAACAGCTGTTTTAAATAGTAAAAAATATTTCAGAATTTTACTGATTTAACTAGATTTTTTAGAGCCTTGATGAGCAAAACGGACTTCTTTTAAAACAAAAGAACAGTAAATCTCACAGCTTCCAAACAGGATGCATTTCATTTATTCGTTTACAAATAATCGTAACTATTAATTTCTAATCTCCTGAGGCCGACGTGTATGCGTGTGTGTGTGTGTGTGTTGACGTTTAGATTCCAGTATTTTGGTCCGAAGTTTTTCCTGCATCTGCAGTTTACCGCATCTGACCAGGAACCAGATACTTCATCCCTCTCGGCGCAAACACACACGAGATCGATCGACACAGCGACGCCACGCGCCATCCTGCGCTGGAAGAGGCGTCTCACACACACTGGACGAGGTTTGTGAAATATTCATAAAATGAAACTCAGAGGAAGAGAAACTCATCAGCGTCTGTGACAGAACCAAAGCCCCGGGACGCCATTACCAGACCATCACGGGGGGGAAATAACATTACCTCCCTCTCAGACCAACAGACTAATGACATGCAGATTTGAGACACTCGGAGAGGGTCTAATATTGATGCGTGCGTGCGGTTGTTGAGGGGAGATAATTGCCAGTGTAGCATTAGCACTCTTATCCTGCAGACGGCTCAGAGAGAGAGACATAGAGAGACACAGAGAGAGAGAGAGAGAGGTTCACATCGCCATTAGCCCAGGCAAAGTGTAATAGACAACAATTAGGATCCCTATTTCCTGTTGTTTCCTGTTGGCCCGGCGAACTGTGGCAGCTGTCCGCTTGATACCTGGATAAATAATTCACTGCGAGAGAAGCCTGCTGTCTCGTCTTATAAAGGAAGTGCATTTTTCAGACTTAAGTGCAGCTTTAGAGTGAAGATGATCCTGAGCGGCTCGCAGGAAAGACGCCGGTGCTTGTAACGGTGTGGCCTCCGTCTGAAGACAGAAACACGAATGAACTGGTAAAAGCCTGTGAAAGCGAAACTAGCTTCGAGATCACCTTTATATGCTAGACCAAGGGGGTCACAAACACTGCAACAATGCTGAACCTTTCACAACCTCAAAATCTGAGAGTGGACAAAATAAATACAGACATTTGAAAATTAGGATTTTACATTTAGTCATTTAGCAGATGCTTTTATCCAAAGCGACTTACAAATCATGATTAGAAGATATCAAAATCAACAAAATAGCAATTATACGCAATTCAATAACATAGGTCTCAGTTAGCCTAACGCAGTACAAGTAGCACGTTTTTTTTAAAATAATATAATAAATAAAATGTAAACAGATAGAATAGATCAAAAGAATAGAGCAAGCTAGTGTTAGAGGCCTTTTTTGCTATTGTATAATAATAAGAAAACAAAAGAATACAAAAAGAATAGAGAAGCTAGCGTAATAAATAAGAAAACAAGCAGTAAATGAATAGTGTGCACGTGCAATTAAAAGAAAAGTGCTAGAGGGTGCTAGAAATAGAGGGTCAAATTATGATTAAATAAAATACATTTATTAACATAGAATAACATTAATATATCTCATTCTTATTGGAATATTTTACATAATTATTAATTATTTAATGTGAGATGTAATCTGGTTAAAGAAAAATCCAAGTAACTTTTTATTAATATTTTGTTAATATTAATTTATCAGTGTATACATTTTCAAATATAATATATAAATATTTAATGGTGAGGTATAATCTGTTTAATTTAATAGTCTTTTAATATCTATTTTATTAATATATTTTAGATTATTATTATTATTATTTATATTTTATTATACAGTTGTGGCCCAATTTATTAGAACATTATTAGAAAAAAATTGTAATATTAAACTTTTATTTCAGAATTAGTTTGCATTTCCAAACATTAATATGGCCATTAATTGTAATAATGAAGTGAGATTTCTGTTTGCTCCAGTATTTACAGTATTTATTATTATATTAATAATTCTATTTGATTAATCGTCATATTTATTATATTCTTTACAAGATTAATTATAATAATAATAATATATTAGAATATTCAATTAAGAATTGTGTGTGTGTGTGTGTGTGTGTGTGTGTGTGTGTGTATATATATATATATATATATATATATATATATTACAATGATCATTAATAATATTATTGACCTAAATATAATATTTAGATAGTCTCAAAATAAAAATACTGTATCAGTAAGAAAAATACATTTTAAAATATAACTAATAATATTATTAACCTAAATATAATATTTAAATATTGTCTCAAAATAAAAATACTGTATCAGAAAAGAAAATAAATGTTTTTAGACACAGAAAATTTAATACATTAAGAATATACATAATTACATTTAATTACAATTTAAAATATAAAAAACAATTAAATATAATTAATTTTAATTAAAATTAATAAAAAGAAATCTGAAAAGAGAGAAAGAGAAAATGTAAAACAAAAATACTTCTGAAAAACAGGAAGCTGGAGAAACCAAAAAATATTCATAACATGATCTTGATCTGAGATTCTTGTCCAATTCAATTCTTTCTAGAATAAGGATGTCCCGCCCTCTTATTACACCTGCTAAAGACGAACAATATCAAGTAGGAAATGCAGTTTCACAGCTGTGGTGTAAACTACAGACTACTGGCCACCGGAAAAAGTACAAGCACTTCAATCCTTCAACATTAATAATAAGTCATTTGATGGGAAACACAATCTGTAGCGACTCCTGACCACAAACTACAACAGCCAGCGTTCAATCTGTCCAAACCAGACGCATCTGAACATCCAGATCTTCATTAGCGGCTTTGCTGCTTTGAATTTCAAGCCTCATATTCAGAGCGAAGGCCATTAAAACGCCGTTTACGCCACGGCGAGTTTGACTGCGTGATAAATGGCCGTCATGATTAAAATATGCAGTAAGTAATCACATTGTCACAGCGGCTATTTGCATGTTCAGCAATCAGGCGGGAAACCATGAATAATATTTTACACATAAATGTGATTGATGAGCTTTACACGCCGTGTCACGATAATAGAGTGGATTCCAATACGGCTCAAAAATAGTGAAGAAAGTCAATGCACACACACACACACACACTCGGCGTTAACTAGAAAACCTCCAGCAAGCATTGTCCAGCAATGATCCCTAAATAGTGACCCTGCGCTCTTCACACGGCATGATGGGATTACGAGTGCAGTTCATTTAGAGGTTAGAGGTACAGAGGGGTACCCCACCCCCATCTGAGATCAGCTGACCTCTCAACTCTGACCTTTGACCTCTGAGTGGACAGAGGGAGTGGAGGAGAGGTCACTTCACCGAGCTCCTGTGGTTCACAGATTAAAACAAAGAAACACACTAGGTGTCACAACAACAAAACATAATGTTTAAGGTATAATCTGATTCATCTGATTTTTATTCTTAATAATATATATTTTATTAATATATCCTTGTTTGTATATATATATATATATATATATATATATATATATATATATATATATATATATATATATATATAGTAGGGTATAATCTGGTTTACTACTAAAATATTACATGTATTTATTATTTGATATCATATTATTATAAAAATATATATTTTATTTAAATACTTTTATCAGACACTGTATCTAATGACTGAAAATGGCTATATTAATATTTATAATACTTATAAAATATTTATAATAAAATATAATATACTGTATATTGTGAGGTGTAATCTTGTAAAAAAATATTATTAGAATATATTTTATTAAAATATCGTTAATATATATTCTATTCTTGTTTATTATAAATTGTAAGCTGATTAAATACTTAATTCTATTTAATTATATATTTTTCTTATTAAAATATTGTATGTAAATATTATCTACATACTAGAAAATTGCTTTATTAATTATTATATATAATAATAAAATAGTATTTTTATTCATAATTATACTTGATTTAATTATAGATTTTATTCAATTATAGATTTTAAGTATTACTATCTAATGACTGAAAGTGAAAATTAGAGAACTAGAATTTCAATTTAGTTTTTTGCAAATTAATAATAACAAAACAAATGCAGACAGATAATATTAGCCATTATTTTGGTTATTGGCCATAACACCAAAATAATGAATGGCTATCAGTATCAGTGCAACCACACACACGCACACACACACACACACACAAAGGATTCAATGGTGGGTGGTCCTGGCTGAAGTCAGTTGGGGGCGGGGCCTGTATGCTAATTAAATGTGACCCCACGCGTGTAGGTCACACCCCTATCAGAGGGGCACAAACTAAACGGTTCGGCTCCGCCTCCTAATCTCATATTTCAACATATGCACACATTCACATGAAAACACACACACACACACACAGTCAGTGAAAGCTACTGCTGGTCAGTTTGTGTTCTAATCTTTATGAAAGCTCACTTGTTTACTGAAAACAGACCCTGATCCCTGGGGTCGTGACCTCTGACCTCCCCATCACTGTATCCCATAACAAAAAAATCAAATGACCCCTTATAATGCAAGTGCATGTTTTATGATGCGTCATGATAACATTCAGTGAAGAGAGATTAATACATCATGCACGTTAATGCTCAGGCAATGTAACGCTAGTTTGTACTTTACCAGAATCACAATATGAGCCAGAGTCGGGGGAAAAATAACAGATGTATTTCTTTTTTAATAAAATATATAATAATATTTCATAATCTTTACAATATATGCATTATATATTTATAAAAAAAAATGCAGTATCTATATTTTCTGCAGCGTCATGTAAATCTATGATCTGAACTGAATATATAGCGCAAGATATTAGCTCAGTTTTGTTAAGGATGCTGCTGATGTGTGAATATAAAGCCTCTTCAGGGTCTGAGAGATCCAGTTCTTCTGAACCTTTCTCCAAAGTCTCAGTAGTGGCAGGTTTTAAAACGGCAAGCTGTCGCCTCAGTGACTTTTACTGTTTCCCAGACGCACTCAGGTCGTTAAAGGTCCTTTCAGTGGGCAAATAGGATTACAGACTGCTCTAAAGCTGCGAGCGACATCTGCCAGTCATAAAGCCTGTTCTCCATGTGTGCCCTGAGCCCCCCAGCATCAGAGAGAAGAGACCAAACTAAACCTCCAACATCTGCTGGACACAGCGCATTCCTCCCACATGTGTGTTAACCTGACTGCATCAATCCAGACAACACTGGACTCACTGTTTTTATATGCATATATGCATTTTATATACATACATATATATATATATATATGTTATTGTTATTATTTTTAAATATTGTATTATTTTTTTAATTAATAATAATGAATATATATATATTTTTTGTTGTTGATGGTTTTAATTTAAAAATGCTTCTTTAAGAAGATTTAAAAAGAATGTATTATTTCGGTTTTATTAATATGAATTAATATGAAGTAATATAAATATATATATATATATATATATATATATATATATATATATATATTTATATTAATTTTTTATTTAGAAATATTGTATTGTTATGTTTATATATAATATATAATTAATTATAAGATATATTGAATAATATATAAAGGGGGGGTGAAATGCTTTTTCATGCATACTGAGTTTTTTACACTGTTAAAGAGTTGGATTCCCATGCTAAACATGGACAAAGTTTCAAAAATTAAGTTGTACGTTTGAAGGAGTATTTTTGTTCCCAAACTACTCCTTCCGGTTTGTCACAAGTTTCGGAAAGTTTTTTTCGAGTATGGCTCTGTGTGATGTTAGATGGAGCGGAATTTCCTTATATGGGTCCTGAGGCGCTTCTGCCGGAAGAGCGCGCGATCCCGTATAGCAGAGCACTGAGAGCACAACAGACTTCACTGATCAGAGCGAGAGCGTCGCCAAATGTCACAAAAGAAGTGTGTTTTTGGTTGCCAGGGCAAGACAACCCTGCACAGATTACCAAAAAAAAAAAAAAACAGCATTAAGGGACCAGTGGATGGAGTTTATTTTTACAGAGCATCAACGGAGCTGTGCAAGTGTTTGTGTTTGTTCCCCTTTATTTCGAAGATGCTTGTTTTACAAACAAGGCCCAGTTTGACGACGGATTTACACATCGTTTATTTATTAAGGATGATGCAGTCCCAACGAAAAAGGGTCACAATCGTGTGTTGGAACCGCAGGCGGTGAGTAAAACTGCTTCAAATATCTCTGCGTTGTTAACTTAGCTATCGGCGCGTAAGCTCATCAAGTAAACAACATGCGATGTTGTCATCAAACTGCACTTTCCACATGTACAGCTTAAAAAAAAAAAAAAAGACGACAAAGTGGAACTTAGTCATTTTCCAAAACCGCTAAGCAAATATATACAGTTTCAGTACATACCACATAAAGACTGATTGCTGATGCTGCTCTTGTTAAATTTCAGCCTCTGGATCTGATTCTGGATCATAAATATACGCTGAATCTGACTGTTAGCCATGGTTTGTTTTGGATGGTTTTTCTTCACGGTAAAGTCACAGCTTCCAAACGCTCTCAACGCAAAAGCCTACTGGCGCTTGTGATTCTTTAGCTCCGCCCACACGTCACGCCTCCAGCCGGTCGTGTTTTTCTGGGAAAAATCGGTAGAGACTATCTTTCTCTTATGAATATAATAAAACTAAAGACTTTTTGGAGTTATGAAGGATGCAGTGCTACTCTATAGGTCCTCAAGATTAACAGGATATTGAGTGAAAACCAGCATTTCACCCCCCCCCTTAATATATAATCCATGTATACTATACAATTGTTTATATTTATTTAATATTTATTCTTTTTATTTTCTTTATCATTTATTAATATTATTTAACGTATTTAAACAAGGTCATTATTTATCATATTCATATTGATTGTTACGGTTTAATTCATATTATTCTTTATTAATTTGTATAGTTAGTATGTGAATAATAAAAATACATAAATAAGCTTTTAAAAAAACCTTCCCTAAAACTGAAGGTATGCACACACACACACACACACACACACACACACGAAACATCTTTCTTTGTGTTTGGACAGCAGAAACATATTGTTTGCAGCCCCCTAGAGATCAGATCAGGTCTTTTCATCCACACACACACACACACACACACACACACACTTCGTCCAGCAGCTTTGCCATCTGCCATATTGCACTCTCTCTCTCTCTCTCACACACACACACACACACACACACACACTTCCAAATTTTCAGCGCAGGCCCTCAGCATCAGTGCTGTCGCCATGACGACCGCAGCATCGTCCCATGAACTGACGAACCTGAAGAAGATAAAACGGGTCAGAAACGAGTGAGAAACAAACAGGTCAGAGGTCACCGTCACCTTGAGATATGATGTCGTGCGGCAGCCGCGCTCTGATTGGTCGGCTGAACCCCATCCGTCCGTCTGCAGGAGAATTGATTGGCGGTGTGTTAATCAGCTGACTGCCGCTCTTTCGACACACACACACACACACACACACACACAGTTAATTTGAACTAGATCAACAGGTGGAGAAAAGGTTAATGACTCAGTTTGTACAGACTGACAGCAGTGACACATTACAGTAATGAACACACACACGCTTAGGTAGTTCACAAAATGTTTCATGATTTCCACAGAAATATTGTGCAGCACAACTGTGTTCACTGTTTATTTATTTTCACTGTTTTAGCACATCCTCAAAAAGAAGAATCATGTTAAGCAAAATATGTGTGTGTGTGTAATATTATGAATGTCGAGCTCTTCTGCTATTAAACACACACAAGATGACTGACACAGTGTGTGTGTGTGTGTGTGTGTGTGTGTGTTGCCGAGGGCAGGGGTTGATTTCCCCCTCGGTGCTGGCGTACAGTGAGTCAGAGGTCAGAGGTCACCTGAGCTCTTGTCCGTCTCCCAGTGAGTGTATTTGTTCTCAGCGTCTTCCTGCAGAGCATTCTGGGTCACAGATTACACCGTACAGTCACTAATGCTGTAATTCCCTGTATTCCTGCAACCTTTGCAAGGGCAAATCAGAATTAAAGAGTGAAACAAATATTAATGAAACCACAGATTCATTAAGGAGTGGTGGATTAATTGGACGCAGCAGCTGAGATATTGACATGATGTTCTCTGGAGGGAGACTCCAGGATGATTGGAGGAGTTTGTGTCCTGTGTCCTCCTCTGAAATACTGAACCAATAATTAAATAAGGTCTGAACCTCTGGGTGCTTTAAACAAGACCGGCTTTGAGCAGTTGAGATCCACAAAAAAAGAGAAATAAATAAACAATAATTAAATACAAAATAAATACAAATTAAATACAAAATCTGGTAAATGCTTCACTTAAAGCTGTTGATATATGAAAAAAAATTAATTAAAATGATTGGCTTGACTGATGTCTTGGAAATTTAGCAAAATAATGCAATAAATATAATTAAAAAGAATAAGATAATAAATATATCAGCATGCAAAAATGGCAATTAATTGAAAAAAAAAACAATAAAAAAAATCAATACAATTACTTTTATATTAACATTAGATATTGGTAAATTAGCAAAATAACTTAAATTAAAAATAACAATAAAATAAAAAACATCTGATTATATGTAAAAAATAAATAATAATAATAAATAAAAATCTATAAAAACCCTAACATTTGATTTCTGTAAAATTAACAAAATTACTGAATAAAGTAAAAACAACAAAATAAAAACAGCAAAAAATTATTTTAATTTTATGCAAAATAAATGACTAAATAAATCACATGAAAATATCGACATGCTTTTGATAAACATTTGCAAACAATTACATATAATATAAATGCTAAATTAATGAAAAGAACAGTAATTAGTGATCATTAGTGAAATTTTGGACTCCAGACGAGCAAGTAATGTCATTGATTATCATTAATTAGTGATGAATGTCAGTAAACTCTGATCTGATGCGCTCTATAATCTTCTTCATCAGTCTCAGTCCTGCTAATTATCAGATGAATCTGAATGCTGTTGATTTCTCCTCTCCAGCTTCAGCGTGAGCTTGTGTTTTCATCATATTTCACACTGAGAGCGCTCCTGAAGACCTGCATCTGTTCTTCTGTCGTTCAGTCAATCTACGAACCCCTTTCTCCTGACCCTGAGAGGAATAAAATCTCCACAAAACGGCTGGAAACTAAAATCTTATTTATTCACTCTCAGAAATAGCATTAGGCTGGACAGGAGACTGAAGTAAACTGATGCTCTCTATTAGAGCGAAAACCACTGAAGATCTGCTCAAATTCAGAGGAAATCAAAACGCCGCGTCCCGGTGGACTCCTGCAGGATCTCTGCCGAATAATGAAATGAGCCCTAAACTTTTGGGTGTTTGAAATCAGTAAACCAGACTGGCTTTGAGATGCAACAATTGAAATAAAATTGCCTTATTTAAAAAAGAAAAAAAAAAGAAAGAAATACATTTAAATCAACAATAAAACAACATTTTACATCTGCAAAAAAAAAAAAAAAAAAAAAATATATATATATAATTTATTTTTTATATAAATTGTCTTACTCTAAGCTGGTATCTGCAAAAAAAAAAAGAAAAAAGTATTCATTAAAAACAACCCTGCAATAAATTTCATGTGATATTTTCGAAATATAAATAAAATAGAATACAAGATCAAAAATGATTTTTTTTTTTTTTTTACTTTGAACCTTCAAAAAAGCACAATAAATAATTAAAAATAACAAAAATTTATGTTTGACGTTAAACAAGTGACATCTGTAATAAATAGGAATTAATTGATTAATTAATTGACTGTAAACAACAAAATATTGAGCATACAATTTTGAGCATATACCATGTAAAAAAAAATTGCTAAACTTATAAAATGAAGACAACAAAAATTTAATTGCACAAACATTTTTTTTTAAAACTGCAATAAAATCGAGCAGTTGATACCTGCAAAAAAGAGAAATAAATAAATAAATGATAAAAAAAAAATACAAACAGCAGCAAAAAATAAAAAGGTACTTTTTATTTTATTTTATAAAATGTCTAACTTTCAGCTGCTGATATCTGTAAAAAAAAATAATAATAATAATAATAAAATAAAGCAAAACAATACAATTTTAAAACCATGCTGTCAAAACCTCTTTATTTCTGTGTGAATGAAACCAAGACGACGGCTGATTCTCACGTTTACCTTTATTAACACAATTACACAACAAGATTTATTATTCAGCAACAGCATTAAAGCACAGCTTGATAGTGAATGTTGTACCATTATTTCTCTCTCTCTCTCACACACACACACACACACACACACACACACACACACACGTCTTGTGAGCGTTTCACATCTAATCTACAGATAAAGCGTTTGTATTTATATCCATTTATACGACGAGGGGGGTAACTAATAAATGCAGGGAAAAAATCAATCATCCTATGATTAGAGTTTTGCGTCAGTTCACGGGACGTTCAAGGACTTTTCCATTATTCTAAACACACACACAAAAACCACGTCATGGGAAAAACAACCTCTCACACACACACACACACACACACACACTGGACAGATCACATGCAGATGTTATTGTGACTTCAGACGACTTTAAACACTCATTTTTCAGTCATTTTCGGAGATCCTGTGAACGTGACACAGTAAACTATCTCGGAGGGAAAGTGTTTTCTTATTTTCTCAGATGTGTGGAAACTGTCGACATGCTTAAACTGATGACAAACCTCATATTCATCCCAAAATCACAACACAAACACATTCTGCGTAAAGAACATACAGCCTATTCTAGGAGCAGTAAGAGTTAATTATACTCAATTAATCATGATGTTTTTGTTTTTTGATCAAAGTTTTTTTCAAGAAATTATTGTTAATAATTGAATACATATACACTGTTTTTAATTCTGTGTAATTTATTTGATTTATTACTGCATTACTGTATGAGAATGGCATTTATATTACATGCAAATGTGTTTGATTGTAATTAAAAATACAACACAATGCAAAAAATATTAATAATCCTAAAATTATACATACGTATATAATTTGTATAATTTTATATATATATATATATATATATATATATATATATATATATATATATATATATATATATATATATATATATATATATATTTAATTTTAATTTTAATTTAATTTTAATATATATATAATTGATTGATAATTAATTTGATTTAGGGATGAAATACAGAATATATTAAGCCAGCAGTGAAAATAAGAAATTATTATTTGTATAATGAAAATGTAGCCTATTTTAAGATTTAAGACTATTACGATTGATTTATTGTCTATTCACATGAATGTAGTTTAATCATTATACTTTTTTTAACACATAAATAAATGATATTACAGTTTGCTCATTTGAATGCTGAATGCTATAATTAATTTGACTTATTTTAAATGTTTATTGCAGCTATCACAATTACTTTTTTTATAAAAGCAATCAGAATTTGATCCTAAAATTATATTAAATTTTATGAAGAACACTGCACAATGCAAAAAAACCTTAATGACCCTAAAATAGTTCTTTACGTGTTTTTGTTGTTAATAGTGGGATGAAATGGTGAATGCATCGAGTGTGTATTTCATGTGTATTTCAACAGCAACAGCAACAGACAACAGCAAACCGAGAGAGTTCACGACTACAACACGAGCGCAAACAAAAACCATTCCTGAATAGAACTCCTATGACACACGATAATATCACGATATGATTCGGATGAGGATTATAAATAACATCGACGGCGATGCGATCAGGTTTATAGAGCCAGCTTCAGCGAATCAACCGGAGACAATCTGTGCAAATCAAACAGAAATAAAACTCGTCTTCAAAACCACGCTTGACCGTCAAGCTCAAAAACACGTTTTTATCATCTTCATAAATAATCAAAAAAAGAACTAAACTTCAAATGCTTTAAATAAACAGAGGAATGAAGGGAAGAGTGTAAACCAGTTGACAGCCGAGCTGGGGAGGTCGAAGGTCACGTGACCCCTGACCCCTCAGACCATGAAGCGGTGCTCCTTGCCGTCGTGGGCCATGAGGATGACGTTGCGGTTGGAGGTCCAGATGAGGCGGGCCAGTTTGAGGGCGTTCTGGGAGCCGGGCGACGCCGGCTGGACCGGAGGAACCTGATAGGTTTTGATGCAGCGCAGCTGAGGAGCCGAGTTCAACATCCCAATGCTGCCCAACAGAGACGTGTTCATCTGAGACACACACAGAGAAAGACACGGGATGAACCAGCTTTGTTTGTTAGGATCGCACAATATCTGACCGAGATACAGCTATTTAAAATCTGGATTGTGAGGGTGCAAAGAAATCTGAATATTAAATATTCTTAGCAATGCATATTACTAATCATTATAAATTAAGTTTTATGGTAGAAAATTTACAAAATATCTTCATGGAACATGATCTTTACCTAATATCTTTATGATTTTTGGCATAAAAATAAATAAATAAATAAAAAAACGATAATTTTGACCAATACAATGTATTTTTGGCTATTGATACAAATATACCCCAGCGACTCAAGACTGCCTTTGTGCTTAATCAGATAAATTAATCAACACGTCATGTAATGAATTACATAAAAAAATTCATATACACACATCAGGTTTCTGCATAATTCAGAACAGAACTGAAAAAGCCTTTACACTTCAGTTCATCTTCTGGAAACAGGTTACAATCTAGAGGCAAAACTGGAATTCAGATATGAATGCAAGATTAAAACTATTTGAACCTTTTTCTTCTAGAAATCAAAGATTGTCAAGATAAACTTTAAATGATAGCTAGATAAAACCTTGACATTTACAGCTTTATAGGATGGAGGGATGAATAGAAATATTGATAGATTGAGAAAATGATGGAAGGATGGATAGAACGATGAAAGAATGGATGATTGATAGAATAATGGATTGATGGATGGAATGATGAATGGATGAAACAATGGATGGATGAAAGATGGATAGAATAATGAATGATGATGGATGGATGGATATAAAGATTGATAGAATGATGGATGGATGGATAGATGGATGATGCATGGATAGAAATAAATATTGATGATAGAATGATGATGATAGAAAGATGGATAGAATGATGCATGGATGGATAGATGATGGATGGATGGATGGATAAGAAGATGGATGGAATGAATGACTGGTGGATGGATAGAAAGAATTATTGATGGACAGAAAGATGGAAAGAATAATGGATGGACGACAGAAAGATGATAAAATAATGGATGGATGACAAAGATGATAGAATGATGGATGGATGGATGGGTAAAAAGATGGATGGAATGGATGGTGGGTGGACAGAAAGATTGATTGATGGACAGAAAGATGGAAAGAATAATGGATGGATGACAGAAAGATGATACAATGATGGATGGATGGATCGAAAGATGGATGGAATGAATGACTGGTGGATGGATAGAAAGATGGAAAGAATGGATTGATAACAAAGAGATAGAATGATGTATGGATAGAAAGATGGATAGAATAATGGATTGATAGAAAGAGGGACAGAATTAATGATTGATGGATGGACAGACAGAATGATGGATGAATAGAAACAGGGAATGAATTATTGATGGATGGTGATTCAATGGTGGATGGATTGATAGATAGAAAGATGGATAGAATGATGAATGGATGACAGAAAGATGGATGGATTATTGATGGATAGAATGAAGGATGATATCAGAAAGATGGATAGAATGGATGGATTGATAGAAAGATGGATAGAATGAATGATTGACGGATGGATAGATAGAATGATGTACGACAGAAAGATGGATAGAAAGATGAATGAATAGAAACAAGGGATGAATGATTGATGGATGGTGATTGAATGATGGATGGATGAATAGAAAGATGGATAAAATGATGAATGGATGACAGAAAGATGGATGGATTATTGATATATAGAATGAAGGATGAGATCAGAAAGATGGATAGAATGGATGGATTGATAGAAAGATGGATAGAATAAATGATTGACGGATGAATAGATAGAAAGATGGATGGATGATTGATGGATAGAAAGATGTATGAATAGAAACAAGGAATGAATGATTGATGGATGGTGATTGAATGATGGATGGATGAATAGATAGAAAGATGGATGGATGATTGATGGATAGAATGGTTGGATAACAATGTTTATTTAAATGTTTTTTATATGTACATTTGTAATCATATTTTAATTTATATTTCATATATTCTATTTATTTCAGATATTTTTGATATTTGTACTGATTTCTCGACACGACGTGTAAACATCTACAGAAGAGTTGATCACACGCTGCAAAAACAGACCAAAATCTGACAAATCTGACAAATCTGAACATGAGATGGTGCATGTAAGATAAGGGAAACACACACACACACACACACACACACACAGGAAGCTCTAGAGTTCCAACACACTGAGTCAGTCAGTCTACACACACACACACACACACACACACACGCGGTGCTCCAGAGAGGGTAGGGCTTCAGCGGTGTCAGACGGCCAGTCGCCCTCATCCCAGCCTGGGCGAGCGCGAGGCGGACGCCTGCAGACCCTGGAGGACTGGAGAATTCATTAGCACACACACACCATTCAGACGGCCCGGTTTAGCCTTACAGTAATGATGCCATTAGCCTGGAAGACATTCTTACACACACACACACAGGAAGAGAAGAGAAGAGAAGACGACTCGACTGTGTCTCTGAAAGACCTGCTCAGGACCGAAGTCTTCGTCACATCTAACCGCGAGACACTGCTTCACACGACATGTTAAATACAGTAGACACATACATAGACCACTCTTATACAGTAGTTCATTCCTTTATGGATTTTTATATTATACTTTTATTTTTTACATTTACATTTCTATTTTTATATTTATATGTGACTCGAGCACAGAAGCAGTCTTAAGTCTCTCGGGTATATTTGTAGCAACAGCCAAAAAAACATAGCATTGGTTAAAATTATACCTAAATTAAGTTTTGATAACATGCATTGCTAAGAATTCATTTGGAAAACCTTAAAGGTGATTTTCTCAGTATTTCGATTTTTTTGCACCTTCCGATTCCAGATAGATTTATCATTTACATTTACATACATTTTTATTTATTTTATTTACATAATTTACCTTTTAGATTTATTATGTATTATTTTTTTAAATACTTTTATATTTTTATATTTATACTTGCATTTACATTAATATTAGTTTAGATTTACATTATATATTTATATTTAAATCAACTTTTATATTTAATTATGTTTTATATTATATAGGGCCAGCTGGAGTTTGTTTATTAAGTTTTATATTATTTATATTTAAATATTTAGCCTTTCTCAGTCTCTAAATGAGAAATTTAAAATCTTTTTTTTTTTTTTTATTGTTTATGTATATTGACCATTTAATGCTTTTCCAGTGAAAGAAAGTTATCAGAATTTCAAATTCTACTTTGCATTCAACATTGCATCCTGTTTGCAACCATGAGTGACTCTTTGACTCTAGAGGTCAAAGGTCAGAGGTCTTCACCTGCCAGAAGGAGATGTGGCTGTCAGCGTTGGAGTAGGTGGCCAGATAACGTCCGTCCGGTGCGAAGGACACCGCTGTTATGGGTCCTTTATGTCCGTGAATATGCTGTGGAAATTAAAACAGGCACATGTTTAGACAGCTATCTCTGAATCACTGCTCAAACATCTCATTCACGTTCATCTCCTGTAAAGAAAGCCCATCTCTTCCTCTTCCTGATGCTTCATGCTGAACTGTACTCAAAGACAAGGCAGCTGCACTAGTGCATTGTGGGATTGAGACGGGTACCACTGTGAAGAGACTGCTGACATGCCTCAATAATAGTCTGATTTGCAAAATAACTAAATATTAATAAACAAACAAATACAAAAACTGCATGCAAACTTTAAGTAAAATCAATACGTAATGGTACAATATAAATATATTATCATTATACAGCAATCTATATTTCAATATTATATATTTGTGTTTAAAATATAGAGCAGAGTGACAGTAATGAATTATAAGATAATAAAAATTTAACAAAAATACAAATATTGATCACTATAAAATATACACATAACACATTATTATTATTATCGCTATATTTACAGGCAACATTAAATAAAAATATCAACAATACAAGCATTACAAATTAAATTAATACTTTTTTGTGTATATTATGAGTATAAAATACAATATATACACTGTTTTATTGTTATTATTTTCCGTATTATTCTTATTTTATAATTACTTAGAACATTACGTAAAATCTGTCATAAATACAGTAAAATAAATATATAGTTGTATACTATAAATATATTATCATCACTATATAATAAATCAATATTTATTTGAGTACACTGTATATTTCTATAGGACTTTACGATAAAATTAAAAACAAATCACAAAAATAGCCTTTTTTATTAATTATGGTAGCATGATTTTATACCAATGTTATTAAGCAGTTATCGTCTCGATAATAGCATTATAAAACATTTTAATAATAGCATTTTGGTCATTTTCTTGTCTACTTCAGGATGTTTTCATGACGTTGTCAGTGTTTTCTGATGAACACATGAACACTTTCTCGCTCTGTATGATAATGTCCTTTAGACGAGTGTTTGATCCCGTCATCAGCCGTGGGAATGATAAACAGCCGCTGGAACGCAATCATCTGTCCGGCCCTCATAACACAGGCATTAGATTAGAGACACGCGCGCCGATATGAGAGCAGCACGCTAACACAATCTCTCACAATTAAAGATCAAACCCAATCTAAATCTGACAGCAGAAATAAAGACACGGGACGCCAGAAATATTGTCCTGTCAGATCAGCGAGAGTGAGTCTCTTCAGGAAAATCACCTGGGAATGACTTTGTGTGTGCTTTAAAACCCATAAATCTTACTTTCCAAATAACTAAAACCAAAAAAAAAAAAAATAGTAATTACTATATTGATACATTAAAAAAAAGAAAAAACAACCTAACATAAAAATCACAAAACCCACACAAAAAATACTAATTACTAAAAAAAAAAAAAATCTGTTACTTTAAAATAAATTATAACATAAATATAAGACAATACTTTCTAAATAACTAAAACTACAGAAATTAGTAATTACTATATGGGCACATACATTAATAAATAAATAAATAAACCATACAAATCACAGCAAAAATACAAAAAATGTTACTAAAATAAAAAATAATTATTCTAATAGTAGGTAATTGATATTAAAGATTAATGCCATGATGTAAAGAGAATACATGCACGTAAAATAATGATTTTTAAAATTAACAAAAGTAAATAATAATTAGAGGTGGGCATAGATTAATTTTTTTAATCTAGATTAATCTCACTATGATCCACAAGCGGGGACCCGGTGAAGCTTGTACCAGTGGGCCCTGTTTGAAATTGTCTAATTTGTATGTTAGTTTATTTTTATTTATTTGTGCTATTTACACAATGTTTAAGGTTTTTTCAAGTTTGTAGGTGTCAAGGCACAGAAACTACATAATAGCACTGGATAGTCTTCGATGTAAAAATGAAATATACAATCAAACCTACATTTATTCAGACACCTTCAACATTTCTCACATTATTACAGTTTTGCTATATATATATATATATATCAAAAAATATATCTGGTGTCTGAATAATTTTTGGTTTGACTGTTAAAACTACAAAGTAGTCAAGAGCAGTGAGTGATTTTCTTTCTTTCATTTTCTTGGATTAACATTACAGCAGCCAGTCGCTAAATTAGACGCGGTCACTTTAAGAGACCATGAACGCATCCAATATAACACACATCCCATTTTTCCTCAACTGTTTACTTTCACTTAAGAAATAACTGACAGTTTTTTCGAGCATAATTTCCAAGGTGGATATTTTGACATATTTCGTATGTATTTGTCAGCACTAGAGCAGAAATAAGCAAATTCGATGTTCAAGTGTTTTGATCAAAACAGTTGAAAACGCTTATTTTTAGCGTCTCGAGACGCCTTCTCTGCGTTAGCCCTGAACACCAGAACACCGCGAGTACTGAATCGGGCTCTTTCACATCTTGTTGTTTGTTTCAAACTGCGATTTGTATTTGTTCGTTGCAAGCTGAAAGTCATCATAGCTTGTTTAGTATAGACCCAGCTCCCAACCCAACTTTGAGAATAGATTAACGGAGATATTTTTTTTATCGCCCGATAAGAGTCTCGCGTTAACGCAGCACGTTAATGGCGATAACGGCCCACCACTAATAATAATATAAAAAAGACCAGATAATAT